>NW_010308630.1:0-10027 GCF_000700745.2 Antrostomus carolinensis
GGAGGAGAAGGAGCCTTGTCCTTAACCAGTTCCAAGTGTTCATTCTCCATAGCCTTCTCTATTACCCTCCTTTTTTCCTTAACCCTCCGTTTTTTCTTAACAGAGGCAGTCAGGATGCTTAGGGCTGACTGACTCACCTTAGGCGACCCTCTGGATGGACCCTCATTGACATACTCATTTGATTGACCCTCAAGTTCTAGAGCCCCATACCTGTTGTGTAAAGGCAGCTTGGAAGGTAAGAGAGGTCTGGAGGGGATTCACCTGCTGCCCCGAGAAGGGACCTGTTTCCATTTCCCTCCATTTCTTAGGTCCACTCCTTCTGCCTGATAGGAAATCCTCTGTTTCTTGTGGAGTCTCCACCTGATGTCTTTGTTTCAGGAATGGTAGAGTGTGGCTCCACCAATCTATCTATCTCCCTCTCCCACTCCCTGACACTCCTTAACCGTTCCACTTCTTCCTTCAGTTCTGCCACCACGCTCAGCAGATGATTCACCTGGTCACAGCGCACACAGGTGTCGTCTCTGCTGTCCTCTGCTAACAGTGACAGGGTCAGGCACTCCATGCAGCTGGAGACCTGGACAGCTGCATGTTTGTGTGGGGGCTCTGTCTGAGTTGCCACATTCTTCCTGGTGACAGCCCATAGCTGGGTGGAAACCATGGCCGTCTCTACTTCTGGGCAGGCAATGACCACCAGTTGAGCCAGGCTTCCTGAGCCAGGGTGAGGGACTGCACCCTTCCCACGCAAACTGCTGCACAAACTGCGGCGCTATGGCTGCCCCACCGGGCTCTGTTTCCCGCTCTGTTATCCGGTGCTCCCTGGGGCGGCCTCTCAGGGGAGTGAGGGCAGCTGCTGGAGGAGCTGGCTCTGCCCACGTTTCTTCAGCAGCCCTCCCACAAACTGTCAGTCCCCAGCACAGATTAGCTGCTTACTCAGCTTTGAAAAGCCTCGAAAAGCTCCAAAAGAGCTCCAAAAAGAGCTCTTGCTGGTCCCTTTTGCCATGATTCACCTCTCCAGTGTGGACTTACCTGCACTGGAGCTGTTCCCACAGGCAAATAGGATTCACTCAGTTGTTACTGAATATTCGAATATATGGTGGTCGAAAAGAAATTATGATCATGAAAATACACTCAGTTTTATGCCAGGGTGAGGCATTTTTCCCATTTTGTTTATCCTCTGAAATGTTGTTTTAAAATGTTCATTTAAAGCAGAAAAATATGACAAAGCCAATCACTCATATACAGTCAACTTGTACAATCTGCAAACAGTTCACAGATAACAGACTGTGAAAACAGTTTATCTGGATTATTAAATCAATATATATGAATAGTGAGTGTAGTGTGACAATATTGCATATTCATGGCCTCCTGAACTTCTAAGATATGTGTTTCACTGTTTTTACTTTAAAAAGACATATATAGGCAGTTCAACTTTTATAGTCAGCATTAATACAAAAGATGCCCCACTGGTTTTAGCATCACTATGGATCTGAGTGATCAAAGCCCACAAAAGCTGGTGAAAAAGATTCTTTCTTTCCAGGAAACCTTGAATCAAACTGTATAGAAAAAACAATATGTGCAGGCATGAGAGAAACTGAGGATCTTGAAAGCTTATAAAATTCTTCAGGTGTAGTTAACTTTTTTTTTTCCTTCTCAATTTTGTAACTCTCTGGCAAGAGCTGGTTTTCTAAATGTGTTCGTAAGTGAGGAGCTGTCTATGCTATACCCATTGTATTTATCATTGGATTGTTTCCAGGACCATCAAGGCAAGAGAGATGTAAAATTTGCCATAATTGAGTACTTAGGTATAGATAACTTACTCTAATAAACAATCAATTTCCAAGTAAAAAAATTATTCAAATATCAAAATTGAAACCTTGATTTGATTTAATATTTTGAACATTTTCATATTTGGTATTATTTGAATTGTGATTTTCTATTTTTTCACTCATGATCATTTGAGGTCTTGTTTGTGTATCTAGAAACTACTGTTCACAAGCTTGGCAAGATGTGCTCCTATCCTTAAATCTGATCCAATTATTTTTCATATTCCTGAATGTTATAGATTGAATGGTACAAACCTAACATTCTTATTTAAATCAAGTGTGCACTTTAATAAAAACACATTACATACATAAAAATCAGTAAAATTTTCTCTAAGTAGATGTTTTTCTGCACAAGCAAATTTAGGTTTCTTTTTCTAGCTTATTTTTTATTTGGTTCAGGATAAACTGCCTTTGGCTAAACAGGTATTTTTCCTGTCTGTTTTCTAAAGATGTTTTAAAACTTCTGTGTCAGGGATGTCAAACTTTTATCAGAAGTGAGCACCACATACACCCTTTCCTTTTGACATCTCTCATTAAAGGAGTTAAAAGAGTTTTAGCACAAACAGTTCTGTCTTTGGAAGCTGAAAATAGATTTCCAACATCTTGGAACCTGAAAATCCAAAGGGTGCCCTTTGGACATCTCCTGAGAATAAAAACTGATGCTAACAGCAAAGGATACCAGTATATCACAAAGCAAATCAGTTTAAAGGAAGTAGTAAGACTAATCAGACTGCTGTACCATCATTTTAAAATGTTTTGGCATTATCTATATTAAAAAAAAAAAAAAGTCCTGCTTTACTTTCCTAATTACCATGTGAAAAAACAAATTTAAACAGTTTCTCATGTTTATACATTGTCAGCTAGATGGATCTAAAAAGTCAGCACTTCAAAGTGATCATTATTCCATTACTGGGAAAACATGGAAAAAGGAAATTGCAAAGTGAGAGAGAGAAAATGACATTAAAAATTAATAAAATACAAAAAATAAAAAAGCTGAAAGCAGAAAGTTACTTCTTTAGATTTCATCTGAGACGTTCATGACAGAGTGAAAGTAAACAGAGAATAGGTATCAATATCAGCAACCATTGCATCGCAAAGGCTTTCCAGGTAATGATTTAGGAAAAAGAGTGATATCACTGTAAATGAATAGCCACTAGTGCAGGTAACTACTTAGACGGAGAGGAATTCAGGTTGATGGTGGAGAAGCAGCTAATGTTGGGAATGGCTAATGAAAGACATTTAAAGAGAAATAGGCTTTCAGAGCAGAGAGTTCTGTTCCTAAACTAGCCTCAAAACTATAGAAAATTGCACTCTGTCATCAGGCCCTCTGTGAATTGCTTCAGCAGCTGCAAGTTGCAAAGAATCATGGGCACGCTTATGATGCATCAATATTACATTGTATGATAACTGTAAAAGGAAGTTACACAATCCTGAATATATCAAAGCTTTGGATGCTATTTGATTTATGGATGAAATTAAAGTTATTATTCTTATTAAATTGGTTTTAACACACATATTTTCAAAGATAGATCAGTATGAAATATGACATGTTATCCACTAGCATGTTTTACCAATCCAAGAAAAATTACTCTAGAGGAAGAAAACAAAAAAATCACTAGAGACACTTCAAGGAAGTTATATCTTACAAAAAATCAAAAAACAGGAACAGTTCTATGATGAAGCTAATTTTGAGCCTAACAAGTGCAAACCAACATGATCATCACTTCCTTCTAGTATCATAACAGGACTGTCTTCATGCATTTGCAAATTACAGCTAATTTCTTTCTATATGTATCTCCCTACATCTATATGCTTTCATATTATCTTATATTTACTTTGGAAATAACTATGCATGCAGAGAAGTGGCTGGAAATATATCTGGTGGAAAAGGACCTGGGAGTGCTGGTCAACAGACAGCTGAATATGAGCCAGCAGTGTGGCCAAGGCAGCCAATAGCATCCTGGCTTGTATGAGAAATAGTGTAGCCATCAAGACTCGGGAAATGATTGTCCCCCTGTACTCAGCACTGGTGAGGCTGCAACTCAAATACTGTCATCAGTTTTGGGTCCCTCACCACAAGAAAGACATGTAGGTGCTGGAAAGTGTCCAGAGAAAGACAATGAAGCTAGTAAAGGATCTAGACCACGAGTCTTATGAGGAGAGGCTGAGGGAACGGAGGATGGTTAACCTTGAGAAAAGGAGGCTGAGGGGAAACCTTATCACTCTCTACAAATACCTGAAAGGAGGTTGTGACGGAGTGGGTGTCAGTCTCTTCTCCCAATTAATATCTGATAGGAGTAGAGGAAATGTCTTCAAGTTGTGCCAGGGGAGGTACAGATTGGATATTAGGAAAAATTTATTCACCAAAAGGGTTGTCAAATATTGGAGCAGGCTGCCCAGGGATGTGGTAGAGTCACAATCTCTGAAGGTATTTAAAAGACGTGTAGATGTGGAGCTTAGGGACATGGTTTAGTGGTAGACTTGGTAGCATTAGGTTAACGGTTGGACTTGATGATCTTAAAGGTCTTTTACAACCTAGATGATTCTGTGATTCTATGATTCTAAAAATTCTTAAATGGGATAATAAATAAAAATAATTAAAAAAAATTCTTAAATAGGATATTTGAGAAGTTGTGGCAGTCTGGTGAAGTTCCCATGGATTGAAAAAGGTGAAACATAACCCCCATTTTTAAAAAGGAAAACAAGGAAGATCCAGGGAACTACAGGCCGGTTTGTCTCATCTCTGTACCTGACAAGATCATGCAGCAGATAATCCTCTAGAGCTAAGGTACATGGGAAGTGAGGAGGTGATTTGTGACAGCCAGCATGGCTTCACCAATGGCAAATTGTGCCTGACCATTTTGATTGCCTTCTATGATGAGGTTACAGCATTGGTAGATAAGGATAGAGTAACTTATGTCATCTATGTGGACTTGTGCAAGGTATTTGACACTGCCCCACATGACATCTTTGTCTCTAAGTTTGAGAGGCATGGACGAGATGAATGGACCACTTGGTGGATAAAGAAATGGCTGGATGCTCGCACTCAAAGAGTTGCAAGTTGCGGTCAATGGCTCGATGTCCAAGTGGAGACCAGTGACAAAGGTGTCCTTCAGTGGTCAGTATCTGTTTAACATCCTTGTCAGCAACACGGACAGTGGAATTGAGTGCACCCTCAGCAAGTTTGACAATGAGAACAAGTTGTGTGGTTTAGTCTACAAGCTGGAGGGATGGGATGCCATCCAGGGGGACCTTCAGATGAGCCTGTGCAAACATCATGAAGTTCAAGAAGGCCTAGTGCAAGGTCCTGCACCTGGGTTGGGGCAACCCCAAGCATAAATACAGGCTGGGTGGAGAATGAATTAAGAGCAGACCTGAGGAGAAGGACTTGGGAGTGCTGGTTGACAAGCTCAGCATGAGCCAGCAATGTGCGCTCACAACCCACAAGACCAACTGTATCCTGGGCTGCATCACAAGAAGTGTGGCCAGCAGGATGAGGGAGGTGATTCTGTCCCTCTACTACACTCTTGTGAAACCCCACCTGGAGTACTGTGCCCAGTTCTGGGGCCCCCAACATAAGAAGAAGTGAGTCCAGAGGAGGGCCACAAGGATGATAGAAAGGCTGGAGTCCCTCTCCTATGAAGACAGACTGAGAGAGTTGGGGTTGTTCAACCTGGAGAACAGAAGGTTCCAGGGAGACCTTATAGTGGCCTTCCAGTACCTGAAGGGGCCTGTAGGAAGGCTGGGGAGGTTCTTATTTACAAGGGCAGGTACTGATAGAACAAGGGGTAATGGCTTTAAACTGGGAGAGGGTAGATTCTGATGAGATACTAGGAAGAAATTCTCTCCTGTGAGGGTTGTGAGACACTGGATTAGGTTGCCCAGAGAAGCTGTGGATGTCCCCTCCCTGGAAGTCTTCAAGGCGAGATTAGATGAAGTTTTGAGCAACCTGGTCTAGTGGAAGGTGTCCTTGCTCATGGCAGGGGGCTTGGAACTAGAAGATCACTATGTCCCTTATAACCCTAACCATTCTATGATTCTACACTTCTATGATACTTGTTCATCATTATTGTTTTCAATGAGTTATTTTCCTTTTCTTAGCTTTTTAATTATTACAACAATAATTGGACCACTTGAGGGTTAAAATATTCTCAAGGTATTTTCTAACAGTATCTTCTCTTTAATGAGGATACCAAATGTCTCCTTGTGGAAATACTCACTATTATTCTGTTTTATAAGTTCTTTTCTGTTCAAAAGCCTTAAGAATATTAGAATATTAAGGCTGGAAGTACTAAAGGCTTAGGTTCTACAATAATAAGCACTGAATTAGGTGGCTAGGATTTACAATATGATGTATATGAAGAATCAGAGTCCTCCAGTAAGAAGTTATTAACATAAGTAAATTGGGTTTTATACTAAACAACAAGAAATGTTGAAAAGATGAGTAACATATAATTCCTATACCCCTAAGAAATGTGCCCACTGCATTTCAGCTTTAGGAATAAGCTAAACTTTCATGCAGATTTACGTACTTTCATCGATCCAATGAAATGGAGTGTCTGCTGACTAAGAAGTGTTCATTTAAACCCTTCACAAGGCAGAGAAGTTCTTTCACTCAGCAGAAGAAAGTTCTTATAATATGTGTGAACCCTCCAAGTCCACACTTTTCTGATAATAATGATTTTTACTCACAAAGGAACTCTTGATACTGTATTTGAAAACACCTCAGTAATTATTAGTACTTCTCATGGTAGAAAATATTTAACTAAGCATGAGTTAGTTTCTGTGAATGAGTCTGTTTATCATAATTTTAATTTTTTTGAATATACTTCTCACACTTTAGTGCATAAAAACACTAATTTAAACAGCCTGTTATAGGCCTACTACATTTACTCTCAGTTTAACTTCTTGCCGGTGCTCACTGTAAAATTTCTTCACCCATAAAAACTGGGATTAGGGAAAATTCTTACCATCTTCCTACTACAGCTGGTTCAAGAAGCAGTTCATAGAACAGGACAGTATATTTATTAGCAAAACTCCTAAATGGACTAACAAATGGTGGAGAATAATTCATTTATAAATTTTGACGATAGTCATGAGGAGCTGTAGAAAGGAGCTGTCCTAATAAATCTTCACTGATAAAATAGCAGATGACATTCAGTGCCAATAAATTATTCTGCAGTTATTACAACAGGACAAAGAACAAAATATAAAACATAATTATGCCAGTACATAAATTAATCACAGAGTAAATATTTGGTCCAGTTCTGATAGTTAATCTCTGAAAGTAAAGAATATTATTAGAAAAGTATAACTGTGGAGGGCTGTAACAGAGGAGCTGGAAAGACTACAGCTATAGAGTGAATTCCATGCAAATAGAAGTTACACAGACTCTGATTCTTTGGCCTTGTTGTTTGTCACAGAACAGATATACTGAAATCTGAATTGCACAGAGAAGCTGAAGAGAAATTAATTATTCCCTGTTTCTCAAAGAGTAGGCAGGAACCAAATTATATTTTCCAGTGACAGGTTGAAAACAAAACTCTGGAATTTATTCAGACTTTGTAGACAGGAAATGTTTACATGGGTTCAAAAACTGATTGGACAAATTCATGGAGGAAGTTCAAGAAAAACCTTTGTCTCAAGCACTTCAGACACAAATTTTACAAGGATATACCATGAAAAGGATAACAGTCTGCTTGCCTTGTCCTGCACCTTTTTCTAGACATCTACTTATGACTAAGTGTCAAAAATATCAGGCACACTCTCGAACAGAAGATAAAAAAGAAGAAACTATATAATAACAGAAAAATTTTTATTTGTCTAGCTGTGAATCAGATGCACTGTGCTAACTGACCTCATGGGCTTTTTTAGCCACCACCCAGGGTGTAACCTGAAATGCTCCTTAATTAAGCATTTGGCTGTTGGAAAGCAGCAAGGGCCAACAACACCACAAGGGCTGGGCAACCCCAGCCCAGCCCATGCCCTCACTGAAGAGCACAGTCCCATGGGTTCCAGACAAACCAGACAGTGCCAGGTTCTGGTAAAAGGGTCCATCAACAGCTCCAAACATGGAAAGTGATGAGTAAGGTCCATAGGTTATCCAGAAAGCTGTGTTGGGAGCAAAAAAAAATAGGTCAGGGATCTAAATGTGAGGTAACGTGACTCAATGAACTTAAGTTAAAGAACTTCAAGCAAATCGATTTATCTCATGGTTCAGATGGGATACATTGGAACTCATAGCATGGGCTCAGATTTTGGGTCTAGATCTCAGCTTAGCCCTTTGGGTTTATGTAATTGTGTGTTTCACTCTGCTTTATGAAATGTCCATAAGAGAAGAAAAGACTGTTTTTTAGTCTTGCAATGTACATATATTAAGTATTTATCTTAACATCATAAGAGTATTGATAGGTATGAAATCACAGTAGCATTTGGCATTGATATAGGTTTACTCAGGTTTCAAAAATTAATCAAAAAAAATATTCTGCCAATATATGGAGGTATTAGTGAAACTGACATTTCAGAGATTACTGAGAGCATAAATTTAATTTAGTTTCTACAATGTCAAGAATGAGTCACCTTATATCTAAATAGAACATAAGAAATTATTTTAAACTTGAAGGAAGTAATATATAATCTTTGTGAGAAGAGGAAATGAAAATCAAATTCTCCATTCTAGGTGAATTGAAACATCTCAGGCAAAGGTGACAAAATAGATAAAACATTTATATTAAAAAAATGTCATGTTGCCTGGAGCTTATTGATAAATGCTTCTTTATTAGGCTCAGCTGTTCCTGAAGATATACACATACAACTTCCATTGATTTCCTTCTGCTTATATTTGGATAATCATTCAGAGTGCCAGTGCTTCCTGACGTTTCATGCTACTGAGTCAAATTGGCCTTATTGAACAGCCATAAAAACTGTAGAATCACTGAATCATTCACACTGGAAGGAATCTTGGGAAATCATCTTCCCGCTTAAAACAGAATCAACACTGAATTCAGACAAGAGATTTCAGGCTTCTTTAGTAGAGCCCTGAAATACTCAAAAAACTCAACTTCTCTGGCCAGTCTATGCAAATGCTTAATCATTCTGATAAAGTGGTGGGTTTTGGTCTGGTTTGTTGGTTTCTTGATTTGTTTTTGTTTGTTTGTCTATTTTTCTTGATTTGTTTTTGTTTGTTTGTCTATTTTTCCAGCTAGGCAGTTGGAACCTCTTTTGTTCCAAGTTATGTCTCTCATTCTTTCACTGGATACCTCAGTAGAAAGACACTCTACATTTCTTTGGTTACCTACTTGTAGGTGTCAAAAGGCTGCTATTTACTCTTCCCCTAAGTTTTTTTTTCCTTCTTCATACAAAAAAACCCAAAACCAAAAAACCCTGAAGAAACTAAAAAAAAATTCCCAGTAAAGCAGGATAATATTCCTTCCTTTGATGTATTGAATATACTCCTGCTGATACAGGAGATGTGGGTCATTTTAGCTACCAAGGCACCCCTGGCTTATGCTCATCGTGCTGCCCACCAGCACACCCAGGTCCTTTTCACCATGCCAGCTCCCCAGACAGCCCACCTCAGCCTGTGTGGTTGCTCAGGGCACCACACCTGTGGGGAGGCTGCAGAGATGGCTGTGGTTGCCAATTTACCAGGGATACTATCTCCAGCCAGTGACAGGGACTGAGCCCTGTGGCATATTAGTAGAATTTTGAATTCAGAATTCAGAAAATGAATTCTTTCATAATTTTCATCCTTACACACGCACACAAAATACTTCTTAATTTCACCTTGAAAACCCTAAGATTATGTTTTTAAAGCAGTCAATAAAATTTTGTTGTTATTGTTTTACTAAGGCTAATAAAATGTGTGTCTTCACATAGGAAGAAGTATAGAATCAAGATATATTGTTGTTTAAAAAACCAAGAAATCAGGAAAAAAATCTCCCAAAATCTCTTGATGAAATACTATGTCTAGTCAGGAAAATAGCAAAACTCGTATTACTTCTGATTATAGTCATGATTCCATTCATCTCACCACATAAGGTCTATGTCAACTCTTTGTCATGGTAAAATATTATTTCGGGAAGCAGCCAGTAGAGTTGCCTTCTGCCTAATACTGATAGGGAAGGACTGCACAATCTAACCTAAACAATGTCCTCACATAATGAGGAGGAGCTAGACCATGAGATGGTGAAGTTCAGGATCTC
>NW_010308631.1:0-650 GCF_000700745.2 Antrostomus carolinensis
ACCCAAACCATTCTATGATTCTATGATACCTTGTCTTGAATTTGGAAAGACCATGGAAGTTTTTTAGCAGTGAAAGATGTTTCCTAGCCCCAGCAGAAGGTGGACTAGCTGGATGGTAGGCTGATAGGCACTCATGTAATTACTCTTTGCTGTAAATTCACTTCCTTTGTTTGAAACTATTGCTATGACTTGTTGTTCAAACCTCTAGCTTCAGTTTATCCATGCTAATTCTTTAGGGCAGAGGTCCTCAAACTTTTTAAACAGGGGGCCGGTTCACTGTCCCTCAGATGCTGTTGGGGGCTGGACTATAGTTTGGAAAAAAATGAACGAATTCCTATGCACACTGCACATATTTTATTTGTAGTAGTGCACAAAAAACAGGAAAAATGCAATATTTAAAATGAAGAACAATTATAATCAACAAAAACAAATAATATTTCAATGTGAACTATCGCTCTGGCGATTTGCCTGAGCTGGCTGGACCTCGCAGAGACTGCTGACTGAGCTTGCCCGGCAGAGGAGATGCCCGCCCCTCTTGCCCGCTGCAGGGGAGCAGGTCGAGGATGAGGCGCTGGTTACAGCCCAGTCCCGGTGACTGCTTGGTTCCCCCCCCGACCACCACGGGGGGGGAGGGGGGGGAGTTCTGTAAA
>NW_010308631.1:708-11097 GCF_000700745.2 Antrostomus carolinensis
CTGCTTTAGGACTGCTGTCAATTGCCTTACAGGCTTCTGTGAAGGAATGTGGAAAAGCTGGGCTGGTCACAAACCCAAAGATGAAATTTCCCCCATCTCCTGCACATTAAGTGTAAAGTAGCCTGCTGCTTTTGTGTGTACGGACTGAGGAAGGATGTGGGGGCAAGTGTGGGAGGAATGACAGACCAGGAAGCTTGCTATTCCTGTGGGTGGCCTCTGTGCATTGCCCCTTGCCAGGACAGAAGCCAAAACCCAAGTCATGTCAAAACATCATCTGGTATGGAGCTGGGGTCCTTGTTGGCTGGAGGCCATAAACCATGGTTTTTCTCTCCCACAAGTAAGATTTTTTTTATTTTATTTAAAATGTGGTATAGACAGGTCCACATGTGATATTAGTTTTGTCATCCTGAATCTAATTTATATAAACTGTCTCTTGTAGCTTCCAGGGGACCACTGCAAACGATCCCATAGGCTTGCAAATAGCCTGGCTTGGGAGTGCCAAGCTTGACTCTCTTACTTTGGAGTGAGTTTCTGCTGTGTAGTAAGCTAACTTCCCCCACTCAACAGTTTATGTATTTGAAAGTAGGAAGGAAGCATATGAAGAAACCCCACTCACCAATGTAAATACACCAAGTAGTATGCAATATCCAATTGTTCTCCTGGGGTAAGGCTACAGTCCTTGTTTGGTGGTTGAAATGGCTCCCAGGGCAGATTCCCACCTCTCATAGCAGCTGCTGTCTGGTCATTTCAGGTCTGAGTCCTATGACCTGTTGTGCTGAACAGTAAAGGTTGCTCCAGGATTTTATTAATCTGTGTTATGGCTTGTTATCTCTGGTTGTTGTGGCTTCTGATACAACAACCAGAAGCCTGTTTCTGGTTCTTATGTTCTTGAGCAGCAATAAAAGTAACATAAGAGCTGCGTACTACCTTTCTTCCCTGCCATGGATTCCTTCTTCCTTCCTCCTTCTCAGTGGCAATAACTGTTTCATGCAAAGGCTTCAAACTACCTGCAAATTTAGAATTACTAACTGTGAAGAAAGACTTCCATATGTTATCTCAATGGTAGACTTCTTTCTGCCTTGTGGCATGCTCCCCTGCATCTTTTTTTCTTTTGAAGAGGAATGACTTCCAAAAGTGAGGAGAAAACGTGCAGAGCAAACACATTCCATGTCTGTCCTTGATCCTTTTTATTTATCTTTCTTCCTTGCAAAAGATGTCAAAGCAGTGCTTGGGGAGTAGGTTTCAGTTACCAGACTTACATGGTACGTCACGCAAGCCTGCTCTCCCTTCCTGCCACCTCAGCAGACCCACTGGGTGAAAGGTTAGGTTTGGTTATTTTGTGTCCTTCTTTGATGTCCCAGTAGCATTTTCAGAGCTCTAAAAATATTCTGCAGGCATGCCCACACTGTTTAAAGTGAGATTTGGATTTGCTTGGGTGTATCTCACCTAGTTAACTTTGCTGTTTGCATCACCACTGTTCTGATCATGTGGAGCTCCCTAGTTTTTATTCTAGCCTTTGAAAAGCAACCACCCACGTTATGAAACTAGATGGTTAAATTTGACAAAACTTAAATGGTTTCCCAGGTTTTTTTAGAAGGAGAGAAATGGACAGTAGATGCCTGAAAGAAGGCAATGCATAGCTTCTTGTCCTTTGAGATGCAGCATGGGACTTGTTCAGAGCCTGTTGCTTAGATGCTGCCATAGCTAAAGTGCTGACAGCGCCTAACAGAGTCATTTGGTGGCTGATATTAGATTCCATCAGCTTCAGGTTTGATGACACAGCTAAGATACCTCACTGTCAATTGGATAGAGAGACTTGGTTGAGCTGGGGAAGATAAAGCTGGACAGAAGTTGTGTGTTATTGAGGATACCAACTGTTACACAGACTGAGGGTGAACACTTGTAATTAACTGTCGGTCTCACTTGCACTTAGTGTGCAGATTCCAGTTCTTTCATGCATTGAATGAATCACTCATTACTAGCAGGTTTGACAACATGCAGCCTCCTGAGACATTGAAGTTGGTATATGTTTGTTCACGTTAGTGTGACAGGTCCTGTAACAGCAGCCCAGGTGCACATCACACATCCAGTGCTTGTGCACTGGATGATTTTTGATTAGAGTTGAAAGGCTTCTCCTGTAGTGCTTGAATAAAACTTAGTGTTTCAAACACTTGACTATTAAGTTACACTCCTGTGGTTTGCAGTGTCATCTTTAAAGATGTGCAGATGTTGGCTTTGGTATTAATTGTTTTCTTTTCCAAATCAATGGAGTTTAGTAGTGATGCGCTGATGAAATTCGTTTGGAATCTGTGTCATGGGGTAGATAATTTACCAATGCCTGTGAGCTCTCTCTGATTTTTTCCTTCTCCCCATAACCACCATGCTATTCCAAGTTGCCACGTGTACCTCATCGTGAAGTATCCCTCTACACATGTGGCTCCATGTGCTTTGTGCTGATGAGAGAACCTCAGTTGTTATGCTCAGTATCCCTTATGGTTCTGCTATGGTTTTGCTCAGTGGGTCTAGAATTTGAAGCATTCTTTCACAGTTCAAACATGGGCTCCTTAGACAAAGTGTAGGAGTTTGCTTCAGTCCTGACCTGAAGCAACATGACTGCTGACATGTCCAGCTCTGCTAGTGTGCTTCAAGCTGAGACTGTGCCCTACTCCCCACAGAGGCCTATGGTGTTTCCTTCTCATAACTGCTGTTGCTTGCATCTTGCTGAAAATGAAATGCACTAATGAAAATCAGTGCATTGCTGTCCTCTGAGAGCTTTCCCAGTTATACTAAACTGCATCCCAGTTCTGTGGCATAGACTAATGTGTTCTTGGACTTATTTGAATTTGTATCTTTGCTACTTCGTTTTGATCTATGAAGCAAAGTTAAATACAGGAGCTCAAAGGCAAAGGTCTCTTCAGTGTTGCTCATTCCTATTTTTTTATCAAGCTGGAGACCTCACACAGTGTTGCAAAAAAAAAAAAAAAAAAAAAGCAGGCAAAGTTTTTATTTTATTTAAGACCATCTGTTTTCCTGCTTAAATTTCATGATTGCATGATTCTCACTGCTGTGCCTATATAAGGGTTATAGACATTGCCAAAGATGTATTGGCTTAATTAGGGCTTTGAAGCTCATTTCCAAAGGTACCAGTGTGAGGCTGTTGTTTAATATCGAGTGCTGTTCTGGCATCTGTCTGATGCTGCAAGTGAAGAAAGAAAAATGGGCAGGGGGCAAGGAGGAACAAATTCAGAGTGGCCAGTTCAGCATTGCTCCTTTCAATATATTTCCAGCATGTTGTCTTGAATGTCTTCCATCACATTACTAATTAAAAAAATCCCTTTAAAAGAAATATTATTTAGCATTCAAACTACAATTTCCTATGCTTAATTTAATCCTTTTCTTCTATTTGAGAGTTATTTAAGATATTCTTTTACTTTGTTTTTGCATACTTCAAGTCTTTGCAATCAATTACATCCACAGTGTGTTAAGCCAAGCTTTCTCCGTTCCTGAGCTCTGTTACAAGCTACGTGTTTGTCTGATTGTTTGTTTGTTGTTTTTTTTTCTTCCCCTTGCCTGTGTGTTCTTATGAGTAATGTAAGCATACTTGTCCTCTCTTTGCATAGTGCTCTTCTATTTACAAATAAAACCCAGTATAAGAATCATATGGGGGTTTTTTGGGGGGGAAGGTATGTTTTCTATGCTAAGTAGCAGGTACAAATCTGTTTTCCATTGTCTGGAAGTGCCACCATGCTCACTGCCAGGGTGATTTGGACAGCTTACTCAAGGATGGTCTGTACTCTGACTTTTTGTTGAAAAATACCCTGTGCTGTTTACCTCTGAAGAAACACTACACTTTGTCCACTGCTCAGCAAAGTGCTTCAAAAACATACCCAGCTTATCATTCAGTGTAGCCCTATCTTGATGTGTTGCAATGAGCTTATGCCAGTG
Organism: Antrostomus carolinensis; assembly: GCF_000700745.2. Classification (NCBI taxonomy): domain Eukaryota; kingdom Metazoa; phylum Chordata; class Aves; order Caprimulgiformes; family Caprimulgidae; genus Antrostomus; species Antrostomus carolinensis. The sequence goes on from NW_010308631.1 coordinate 4,654, forward strand.
TTGGAGAAGAAGCAGGGAAGCAAAAGCATTCTGCTGCAGCCACCACAATCCAGCATGAGCAAGCAGTGCATCATGGAGCCCTGGGCCAGTATGGTGCTGTGCCTGACCTGATGCTTCCTGGTCTAGAAAAAGATAATGCAGAATGTGAGAGGTGTTCTCACCTCCAGGATAATAAGGATTTCTTTAGTTGATAGTGGTGCCTTGTAAAAATGAGTTCCTGAGTCAGCAGCAGCATAACTTCACTTGTGGAACAACCTTATGCTAGCTTTTTACATCTGTGTATATAGAGCAAGGAGGGGAACCATTAATCCTCTGCCTTGGCATGTCATGTCACACAGCTTGGTGCAAGATCATTGCAGATTGTGCATCTGAAGTATTCCCCTGGTGCAAGGCACTGACACAAATAAGTCAATCACTGGCAGCACGGTGTCCATCTAAGTTTCAGTGCATCCTTGGCTCTGAAAGCATGCAAGCTCAGCAGGGAGCTTAAATGGAGATTTGAAATGTCTGGAGCCTGTCCTTTGTGGATACTGAGCCACTAAATGTAAACATGCCCAATTTGATGCAATCAGTGCTCTCAAGCTGGAGGGGTAAGGGGTGGAAGTGGAGTGTGCAGGCAGAAGTATGGGTGGCTAGTGCTGATGGATGGAATAAGGAAGAAAAGAGGTTTTAAAAAATATATTAAAAAATATTTTAAATGTGAGGGCAGCTGGCAGTTGAGATACCCCAAGCATGTGTGCTGAACTGGAGGACTGGGCACAAGATGCCAAGGAACATGAGCTGTGTGAATCTTGGGATTAGAATGGCATCTGAGGAAAGGGAGGGTTAAGTAAATATAGAAGGAGATGTCTGATAATCTTGTAAAAAAGAGTTAGATGTGAGGTTTTGCTTTGCAGTGGGTACTCGGGTATTTTTCTTTTATATTACTCCCTGACAGAAGTAGAAAGGATTGTTTCAGACTAGGAGAGGTGTGGGTGGGTGTGGAAGGCATCAAGAAGAGCTCTCTCTGCCTTCTGAGACTGTGACACTTAAGTCACTTGAGGTTGAAAACTGAACTGGAAGAGAAAAGGCATGTTATGTTTCAAGCAATAGGTATGTAGCCCACAGGAGAAAAGGTTGGCTTGGCTTAGCTCTGCTCTGGTAGCTCCCACTTCTTATTTCTTAATTAGTTAATTTTTGTAAATGTGAAGTGTCCTGTAAGTGCCAAGTATTATTATGGATACTAAAATTTACCAGAAAACCTAACATAGAGGTTAGTAAAGTACACACGTTTAGCTACATAAGCAAAGCAGTTCCTGACATCCATTGACTTATGTCACCAAACAGAAACTGCAGTAGTTATGCTGAAGTAGATGTGATTTAATGGAGTTTTAAAATTGGGTGGTATTTATCTCGGAGAAAGCTGTAGCTCATCAGGGGAGAAATGGTTTATCGAGTCAGTACGCGTGTGGGGACATTGAAATCAATTGTTATTTACCTGGCAATGAATAACTGTGATGAACCAGTGGAATCTGTTATGGAAAGTTTTATTGTGGGCTTTAAAATGAGGGCTCGGGGGGGGGAAACAAACAAACCCATGATCTGTCAGAGAATTTAACATTTTGTTTTGCAGTGCCATGATTCTGACCTCGGGTGCCTGGCGCGTCTCTGCTCTGAAGAGTCTATTTTGAACTTCAACATATGGTCCCAGCAGCATATCCCCATCATGTGTGCCACTAGCACCAAGTGCAGTTATGTATGGAGAAACTGTCTCTCCCCACACTTGAGTGTGCCAGGAGACCAAGATCCTTTCATGGAAGTGCAGTGCAACAGAGCTTGCAGGCTCATCACCTGATTTTTATACAGTCTGGAGAGCATAAGATTTATTATCAAGCAAGACAGACTTCCAGCTAACTGGTATCTTACCTGTATCCCTGGATAATGCTATGTAGAGCATGTGAGAAATACAATATCAGGAGGAAATATTTTTTCTAAAATCCAGATTGGGTAATGCTGTGGTAGGAAAACTGATCCTTATTTTAATTTTCTTCCAGCCAGTATCATCTTCGAGTCTCTGTTTCTATTAGAAATGTATGCTTTCTCAGGGGTATTACTCAATGCTTGGAATAAGTTTATACTGAAGTAGTTTCCCAGGTTAATAACATAGTTTAGATAAGTGCAATATTTCCTTCTGTTTTTTTCTTGAATTTCCTGTCTTTTTGTGTTGAGGATAATCTTGTTTCCAAAACAAACAATATTTCAGGATCTGATACATTTCTGTGAAGAAAAACAAACTGTCATCAGAAATATCTAACTTCAGTTTTGTTTTTTTATTCTCAGTTTAAAAACTGATTGATTCAAATTGTTGATAACAGGTATTGAAAAAAACAAAAAGGGGTCAGGAACCTGTTGTTTATCCCTACTATACAGGTAATTCTTGCCCAGGAGATGACCAGTTTCCCTAGTTCTTATTCCATGCATTCACAGCTGCCTTCAAATATGCATGGAGAGATGTCCTATTTCTGGTCATTGTCTGGCCTCTGACTGAGGTGTTCAGCAAAAGTGCAAAGTGCAGGGAAGTTTTTTGTGCAGCGAAACTTTTTTTTTTTCTCCAAGGATCTGAACTGAAATTGCATGGTTAAGTTTGCAAGGATAGTTTTACAGGTTCCTTATTTGCCTTCCAATTTTTAAAAAGAATAATGTTTCACAATACAACTCATGATTTTTTAATTTTATTTTTAATTTTTATTCTGACTTTTTTGCAAGGCTGCATGGAATAACTTTGAAAATGTAAACCGGACCTCAGGTAATCATTAGCGTATCATCTTTCTGAAGTGCTGACTTGGACTGGAAGCTATTTCTGAGATAAGAAGCAGATGTAAATCCCTCACAACAACTGTTCACTGCTCTGAGAGAATTCTCAGATGGAGTATTGTCAGAGGACCATTAGAGCAGTTTTCACATAATCATACTCCTGAGTATCTACTGTTTGTAAGTGTTAGAGACCTGGAAATGTGTGGTACTGTTGGAATGGAGTCAGTTGACCATTGATGAACTGTCTAGAGTGAAGTCATGGGCATAGTATGAGTTGTCAGGGATCTGAAAGCTATGAAAGGCTTCTGAGCAAGTACATGCTTGAGTTTTGGTTGTGTGTTTGATTTTGGTGTGCGTTTGGTTTGTTTGGTCTTGAACAACAGGAGTAATGAATGTTTATAGTGCACTGTAACTTTATTTCCAACATACCTGGAAATTCTAAAATTGCTTTACAATCTGTGCTATGCAATGAGAGGGAGTTTTTTCTTAACCAATCACTGAGGTACAGCTACATCTAGGGAAGCAGGTTTTTTGTAAGGTATACATTAACAATTTATTCAACTGAAACATTTTGATAAGAAAATTACATTGTTGTGTCCTCTTTGAGTTCAGAATGAGTCGAACTCTGTTCTTGTGCTGATGAAGGCATCAGGATGTTGTTCTGTGACAACATAAGCCAGACTTGAGGAAGACTACTGCTACCAGCTTCTGGCCTTAGACTGGTGCTGCTATTGGAATACAGGTGAAAAGGTGAAGTGTTGTCTGTGTGACCTTAAGCAGACAAAAGTGAGCAGAACCCTGCAAAAAGAAACTTTTCTGGTTTTAGATGGATCAGCACTCTGAACTGATCCATCTGCCTTGTGATGCAAACGAGTGTGAGGTCTGGAGAGGTGAAAGTTGCACAGTGGAAGGGATAGTGAGACCACAACAGCTGAAATTTAAGTTATCTCATGCTTTTGGAGAACATCAGCCTGATGTTTTGTTACTAGGGCTTGACTTCACCAAAGGAGACTACTGGTGGCAATGAAGAGCAGCTTATTTTTTTAAAGGCAAAGGCACTGAAGTAATCTACTGTTAGCCATAAAGTACACATTATTTCTGTGAACACTGTTTCCAGCTTATCAACTGACTATCTTGACTGGCCTGACTATCTTGAGCTCATCGAGGCTGGGGACTGACATGTGACTTAATAATTCACCCTCATGGACAAAGCCATTGTCAGTGCAGTGTAATGTCACTATGGGAACATATGTCACTGATTCATGAAGTGTTTGAGGATATCTTTAGGGGCATTTAGGTTCCATTACAAAGTGATATTTGGAAAACATATGGCAAAAACATTTATGTGTGTGGGGAATACATGAACCTTTTGACAGAAATGAACTAAAAACTTGCTTTCATGGTCCTCATGAGCTTTACTCTCTGGAATTTCTCTAGACCTGATAAAAGCGGGACAGTCCCTCCAGCATGTGGGTGAAAAGCCCTCACTGGAAGAGCTGAGATGTTAGCTAGCTCCTGGAAAACATAGCTCTAGATGTGCACTCAGTGTATGCATGAACATAGTGTGTAAAAGTTATTAAATGTTTAATGCTCAAGTGAGTAAGTGGCTTGAGGTATGGAATCTGAGATACATCTGAACAGTTTCTGTTCACTTCTGCAAGATGAAGGACATGTTAAATTGAGCTCTAGCTCACAGGAGGAATAAAGCTATTAGTAGGAGTTAACCCGTGGGTTAAGGCAGATACTGTGAAGTATCTGGTGCTGACAACTATCAAAGGCGGAACATCGGAGTAGATGGAGTGTAGATGTGGCATGGAATGCCTCTTCATCTGTGCCAATTAAAAACTAGCATTAATAATTACTTTGGTATTACAGCAGTGGCAGTTCAAATACCACCTAGCAACAGCCTGATCTATTATATGAATTAGAATAAAGATGGTCCTTATGCCAGGAAGTCTGAAGTCCAGTTCTAAAACAAGAAATGGATTAGGGAGTAAAAAGGGGAAGAAAAGATCAGGTTAAGATCTTCAGTTCAGAGAAAGCTTGACTCATTCTTTATTTTAATGAAGGTGCTGAAATCCCTGCAATGATTGTCACAAGTATGTTACACTTGCCATTCTGTATAATCTGTATGATGTAAGGCACTTAATATGATTGCATTCCTGGAAGTAAATATGGAATATTTAAAGACTAAAGACTATGGCAAATATTTATTCATTCAGCTGCTGAAGTTATCCTCTGCAATGAAGGAGATCCTGAATCATGTAAGCAAGAAATTGTTCTTAATGTGAACAAAAAATTTCCTGAAATCAATTTCAAGATTGTAGAGATTGTAGTTCTGAAAAATAGCCTTACTCCTTGGTAAATTTTCTTAATAGAAAATAATTATGGATTTTCTACTATTTGCTCACCTCTTGCTGAATATGTAATCTTTTATTAGCCTTAAAATCAATCTTTTCAGAGTGTATAGAAAACAAATTCCAAAAGGTAAAGTTACAAGCCATATTATTCTAAGGATTCAGATGAATAAAAATACTGCTTATTAAATTAAAGAGATCTAGAAATTCTTATTTACCTTAATAATGAGGTATATTAAACATAAACCATCAACAGCATGAAGATGTAGTAAAAAAACAAAAACAAAAAAACCCAACAAACAACTCCCCAGTGAGGCTTCCCTAAGGAAAGCTTGTTTCTTGTCGATCCAAATTCTTTTGATGCGCTTTTTGCTTTCTGCTTCTCTGTAAAGGTTTCTGATAAGAGGGCTAGCTCTGGAACCAGAAGGTCATCAGGTATTTCAAAGCCTACATTGTCACTTGAAAATTTTGGAAATTTAAACTGGTGTTGAAATGTAAAGGTTGTAGAGATGCTACTGAATTATTAAGGTTTTCCAGCTTTTTCTGTAGCTGACAATCCTTTGTCTATAACAAAGTCATGAGATATTTCATTAGCTGAATCAGCAGTCTGATACTGTACTACGATAATATATTTGTTCTCAAATTAGAACTGCTATCTGTGGGCTACATTTGTTGGCTAACAGTTTCCTCTTTCCTTACTTTGAAGAGTAAAGGATTGGAACATTCCCATCTTTCCATGTATAAGTAGTTTTGCTTTTTAACTGTGCCATATGTATATCAAGTACTGTGGTGCCTAAGCAACCTCACCAAAGTTAGCTGGAGACTTCCACATTGCAGATGTATGTTAGGTCTATGGAAATACTAAGCTCCTGAGAGAATCTTCTGTAAGGAGTTTCTTTCTTCAGCTAACCTAACTGAAGAACCTAACTTAGGCATTCAGCTAGGTGACTAGGCAAAGGCTAAAGTAATTTAATGTGTAAGGTCCTGTCTGTTCATAAGCTGCAAACCTAGGAGCTTTTCCTTCTATTAAGCCTTAAGATAGGTGGTGCATATATCGCTGTAGCATCTCTTATTGTGAGCAGAATCACAGAATTGCCTTGATTGGAAAAAACCTATAAGATCATCAAGTCCAATCATTAACCTCACACTCAGAAGTCCCCTAAACCATGTCCCTAAGCACTATGTCTAGACAACTCTTAAATACCTTCAGGGATGGGGACTCCACACTGCCCTGGGCAACCGGTTCCAGTGCCTGAGAACCCCTTCAGTAAAGAAATTCCTCCTAATATCCAAT
>NW_010308632.1:0-29448 GCF_000700745.2 Antrostomus carolinensis
AATCCAAACCATTCTATGATTCTATAAAAATTAAAATTTGAGAAATTTGTCTTGTAATACTAAGAGTTTGCAGAAGCTAGAATTTCTAAGGTCCAGTCAACTCACAACAATTTCTCTGTAGAAAACTAACTATTCCTTTTCAGATGTACTTCTACTTTTTTTAATCAAAACATATTCTTATTGTCTTTGGTCATTCATTCTGTCAGAATTCATTTTTAAATCTAGGCCATCATCAGTACATGGGCCTTTTCCGGAACACACTGCAAAGGATGCAGAGGTTGTCCTCCTCTTACTTTCTGCTCCAGAGACGAGAGTATGAGGGGGAGGAAAGTGTTCAGCCACAGAAGGAAGACTGAAACTGGTTGTCTTCAGCACAGAAAGAATTTTTAATGGCTCCTTTTTTTTTAAGTGCTGTAATCCTTGTGACTCTGTTCCTGGAAAAAAAAAATGCGATGCAGCAAATTTGTACAGAGCTCAGGTAGTCTGGGACAACTAGAGCTGTACAAGTAATTCTTTAAAGTATTAGTTGCCCTTAAATTTTATAGGTCTTGAAAAATTACTTGGGAGCTTATGTTCAGATGTTAGCATTAATTTCTTTCCAACAGACACAGATTAAGGCTCAGTATAACTCCAATACAGTTTTACAGAGGTTTAGGATTATATATAAGGAACTACTTTATTCCAAGATGCATCTTGGGCCTATTGCAAAAGAAGAAACAGACAGAGTCCCATGGTTTGTTGTCCTGGTTTTGCTAGGATAGAGTTAATTTTCTTTTTAGTAATTAGAAGAACTGTATTTTACTTTCAGTGTTTCAGTTCAGACTTATCATGAGAAGAACATTGCTAACAGTACTGGTGTTTTTAGTTGCTGCTGGAGCTCAAGTCCACCGTGCTTGGCTGCTTCACAGCTGCACTAGGACTGGGAGGGAGAAGAGCAGTGAAGAGCAAAACCCAAAACTGGCATCTGGTTGTGCCAATGAAATATTCCATATCATATCATGTCATGTCAGTATATTAACCAGGGTTGACCAGAAGATGGGGTATTCTCTCAGGGATTGCTTGGGATCACTCTTCTGGGGTTTCAGTTCGGAGCCGTCTCGGCTGCGGGATCGTTAGCTGGCACAGGCTGGGAATTGGTCAGTGGGCGGTGAGCACTGTGTATCACTCATTTGTATAGTCTGTTATTACTGTTGTTATCATTATCATTATCATTTTATTTTAATTAGTAAATAGTTTTTATCTCAACCCGTGAGTCCTTGCCCTTCTTTCCAAATTCTCTCCCCTACTCCCTGGGTGAGGGGGGGGGCGGGGAGGGTGATAGAGCAGGCTGTGTTTGGCTGCAAGCTGCAAGCAAAAGGGTGAATCCACCCAAACCAGCACGTTTGTAAAACACACAATATCAGCTATACACAATCTGAAAGCACCTTGTGTCCTTTTTCTCAGTAAGGCAATATTCAGTAGTCTTAATAGGTTATTTTTAGATCACATTTATCCAGCTGCTAACTTCATTACATAAATTCTGGACCTGAGAAATTATTTGATATCTAGCATTTGCTCTAATTGTAGCAACACCCTGCTGAAATAAAATGTAAGGTCAAGTGTGATAGAGTTTATGTAACATCAGATCAGCAACCTCTGTATTTGCCACACTCCACTGCATAGTCTTACCTAGAGCACAATGACATTACACACTGGCATAGCTGTGAGGAATAATAATACAAAGACACATCGATTTCCTGCTATTCTTAATAAGCTTTAGAGAATTCGAAGCATCATAATTGGTCCAAAAGAGCAGCTAAAGAATTCAGTGTTGCCAATTCACAGGTTAACAGGTAGAGATGATAACTTATGTTTACAAGTACATACATTTGCCCTCTCCCTGGCTGATATTAAAAGAAGACTTCAGAAACTGATGGAAAAGTAACATTTTTTATTTTGTTGAGCTGCAGAAAATAAGGACGTTTTCCATATTAGTATGTGGGAACTGTCTTTGAGTACCTCTAGAAAGAGTTTCTCAACACAGAGGTTGTGTCAGTGGTGCACTGTTCCCTTCTCTTTCTGGAAAATATGGGGATACCCTGTGATGCTTCTTCACTCTTTAGCAGGACTGTTGTCTTATAACTGCCCCTGAAGAAAGGCATGCTAACACTGGGAGGTTTTATCATCTGCCCGTTTTTCTTTAGCAGCTCAGCAGATGGAACATTTTAGTTCTATGATGCTAATAAATACACATTTTGCAGACACTTTGAAACATTCCTTAGTTGTTTATACATTCCTCATATATATATGAACAAAGAGAATGGTAGGAGGAGTTTGCAATGTTCCACAAATTTTTCACTGATAATTTAGACAACAATTCTGGGCTCTGGTATGTTTTCATAATACCACAGAGTAAGAAATGGTTATACATTGCCTGAGCTGCAGTAACAATGTCTTTGTGCATTCCCAGTCTACGGCAGGACTGAATTAATTTTCCTTGGTTTGGTCTTAGAATTATGTGGTGGTTTCACCCTTTTGGTTTGCAGCCAAACACAACCTGCTCTCTCACTTCCCTCCCTGCTCATCCAGGGACCAGGGGAGATAATTGGAAGGAAAAGGGTGAGGACACTCATGGGTTGAGATAAAAACTATTTACTAATTAAAATGGCAATGGTAACAGTAATAACAGAATACACAATTGAGTGATGCACAGTGCAATGGCTCACTGCCTGCTGACTGATGCCCAGCCTGTGCCAGCCAGTGATCCCGTAGCAGAGACAGTCCTGAAACTAAAATCCTGGAAGAGCGAGACCAAGTGATCCCCGAGGAATAATCCCGATTTCTGGTCATCCCTGGTTAATATACTGACATGATGTGATATGATATGGAATATCTCACTGGCACATCCAATGCCAGTTTTGGGTTTTGCTATTCACTACACTTCTCCCTCCCAGGAGTCCTAATGCAGCTGTGAACCAGCCAAACACGGTGGCCTTGAGCTCCAGCAGCAACTGATAAAATTAGTACTTTCATCAACATTCTTCTCATAACAAATCCCATACTGAAACTAAAACACAGCTATTCTAGCTACTAAGAAGAAAATTAACTCTATCCTAGAAAAACCAGGACAAATAGCAGTTCAAGTCATGTTGTATTATCTTGCATATGCTGTGAACATGCATATATATTTATATGTAACACTGTGCACTAGTGATTACTATAGTTCAGCTCATACACATGCACATGTTTCATGTGATCCATTATCATATCTTGGATTGCTTCTTCTTTTGCCCAATTATAGGATCAATATCTTAAACTAAAACTTTCTCTAACCACCTGCCAGACAATGCAGTTGTGTAATGTGGCTCCATTCAGTGAAATTTAGTCAGTGACTGAGACAAAGTCAGAACAGGCATGTGGACAGAGGAAGGACATCTTTCACTATTCAGTTCAGTTCACCTGCTGTCCTGAAGAACACACTCTCTAATTCAGAAATGTAAAGAACTCTATTTAAAAAGCAGTTACCCTATTTTTCTCAGTCTGTTCCTATTGGAAGGCTGTTGCTGGGAATTTTTTCCTAACTTCCAGCTTATATCCATTGAAACCAGTCCTTATCCATACAGGTACTGTCAGCACTGTTGAAAAAAGTAGTTTTATCAATTATTCCTCACAGGAGTTTAATCCTTTCATGTAGAATTTAATCCCTTTATGCAGCTGTAGGCAGCATATTCCCTCTGCATATTGAGGATAAACAGGCAATAAATCTTTTAGCTTCTTCCGAAGAGTTATGCACTCCTGGCTAGTCCCCAGCACCTTGCACGCCCTGAGTGCCAGCACTGTGACAGACATCTGTCGGGGAGCTCAGGGCCACCACCAGCCAGTGGACACTCTGCTCTGCCTACTCTTCGATGCTCCTTAGGCTTCTGCTACCTCTGTAGGAACATTTCTGACAGCAGCAGTTCAACCTGGAGTAAAATACTCTAAAAACTGCTACCAAAGGTAAGCCAAGGTAATCCTTCACAGGATAATTCTAAAATACATTAACTCATGATAAAGTCTTCATATTACATAGCACTGGGAATCTGTGCTGTTGCCAAAAATTGGACAGTTCGTATCAAAAAAATCTTAGTCTGATTCAGATAAAAATTATGTAATTCCTATTTTAAAACTTTTTAAAGAGTATTAAAAAGTTATTAAAACTTCAGGACAACTTTGATCAAACTTATGTGTGCTTCATTAACATTTGTTCTGCTACCGAGGGAAAGGAAAGAGCGCTTTTGAATTACTGTGTAAGTAGAGTTTTATCGAGTTGTCTGCCTCAGAATGTGCTGATTTTGGGGGGAGATTTTAACTGCACTATCTATTATGCCAAAGACAGGAACCATTTAGAGTTTCATCCTCCATCTGTAAAAGAATTGTCCTCTCTTACACATTTATGATTTAACTGATGTGGTAGAGGAATTTTAATCTGTAAAATAGGCAATATTCATGACTCAGTACAAATGCTAACCTTCTTTTCAGCAGGGTAAGATAGTTTTTGCTCTTATCAAAAGCATTTAAATCTGTTAAAAATGAGCTACATTAATTCTAACAGCTTTTCTTTTCCTGGTCACAGTTTAGTTGTTCTTAATTTTGTTTCATCTTCCTTGCAACTGTTAACATGTATGAGAGTCTTATGACAAGCATTTTCAAAATTCTTGTTGTACCTGAAATAAATGTGAATGTCATCAAACAGAAATAATGTGTTTTCAAGACCTCAGTTTGTGTTTAAAAAACAATTCTAATTTAACCTCTTTGTATTCTCACTTGGCTAAAGCTATTTTACACCATTCTGATATGAAAAGCAAGCCTTCGGGCCATATGAAATAAATGAGAATTCAAGACCATGCATAAGTGCTTTGCTGAATCAAGCCTCAATTACTAGACCATTACTGTAATATTGTAACACTGTATTACAGCTTTTAACAAACCCATCGTAGTTGCTTCTAGACATCTGTGCTTAAATTCCAAACATTACAAGGTCATCTCTTTAAAAAGTTATAAGAAATTAGCTTCTGTTTCAGTCATGATAAATTATATAAACTAGTAATACAGTAATTAGATTATTTAAACAAATAAAACAAAAAGCAAACAAATAAGAACATTCTCCTTTTTAAACAGTGTTCTCAGATACTTGCTAGCCCCTTCTTAAACTTTAAAAGAATGTGAAAGACCAAATGGAGGCTATTAGTGTTTCCACAGGTCACTCAAACTTTATATTGTAAGCTTGGTCAAGTTCAACAACAGAGAGTGGACTCATAGAGAGGTACTGAAGGATTGTTGAGTACTTCTGTTATGCCATAAAGTAAGGAGCATATTTAATTTTGTGATTTTACAAAGTTGTGCACTATAGACTAATTTAGGAATTTATCCTCTTACCTGGAAAGATATTTAATAAAAATGGTAGAACAGGAGAAAGATATATGAGTGACTCACAAAGGATTTTGGGAGCTAAAACTATGCACCTGTGAAAAAGGCAAATGGATATAGGAGATAAGGTGTTTTCAATAAAGACCAAGAATTAATAGTGCTATGACAAGAAACTCTGGTAAGGCCTTTACAGGAAAATACTATCTACAGAACTGATAATTTCCTACTCTTACTTCTGTGTTCAATGCAAGTACACAAACTCATGTACACACACACACGCACACATGGTATAACATATAAATGAAAAATAAGATCTCCTTTTTTGCTTTTTCTTGAGACTTACCATAGAAATGAAAATGGAAAATTTAGATGAAAACAGAAATGTAAGCATTTCTGTGAAATATTTTCTCTTACAATAAGTAAGAGATTACTAAGGTATTTCTAGAGTATTATTTAAAATATTTTATTTGTCTTTAATCTTAAAAAACCTGTATGTCTGGAAAGTATTTTTAATTAAGCTACTTCATTTAAAATGGTATTTTTGAAGATAGAGATTTTGGAATAGGTTTTTTTTTGGCCCTCAATATAATGTTGTACATTTTTCATTATGATTAATGTATATGAGCACAACATGTCCATTTTGCAATTTTACTCTCTTTGTGAGCTGCTTCTATGTTTGTACTGTAATTGTGTACAAGTCTAATTGCTTCAGGCATGTTTCATATGTCAAGCTTATTGCAGGAAGGCATGGGAAAAGAGGCTAGCTGGTTTTGAAAAGACAAAAAAAATCCCAAACCACCTCTGAATCCCTGAGCTTCTTTTTCTGCCCTTCCTCAGTGTGCTCCAGTGCCATATGGGAAAAAAATGAGGGCGTAAGAGGGGCACAAGACATTCTTCTTTTGGTAATGAAGAACCATTGGATTGCCTTAAGCCATCTTGCCTATTTTCCAGGTTGACCTAGAATAGTGTGCATGATTAAAAGGTTTCTTTATCATATTGAAATGAAACAAGAGCTGAAGATAAGACTGTTGTCTATGAAAGTGAAGACTGTAACACTACCTTGAAGTAAATTATACAAGGTGATGGAGTCTCATTAGGCATATCCTACAATATCCCCAATAGATTTTTCTTTAGCTAGCATCTTCTTGATCAGATAGAACCATTTCAAAATAATGCAATTTGATACAGATTCTATCTTTTTAGAACTAGAAAAGACTTTTTATCATCTTTGTTCTGTCTGGCTTTAAATCCCAAAGGTTTCAGTTTAAATTTCAATTTATGATGGAAGTACAGAGAAGGATACATAACTGTTTTTATATTGCTGATCAATAAAGCAGAAAATACAATTTCTCTGATTAGGTGATAGCATTCTGCTTCCATCAAAATCTCTGGGAGTCTGGGCATTGTATTTCAATGGAGAAGAATCAAGTCCCTAATAGACTGAAAGCAAAACATCTGTTTGTCAGGAATGCTTTATTTATTGTTTGCACAAGACTCATTATATGGGCAAAAGAATGCTGTAATTTTTTCATTCCTTGTTTCCATTTGCACTTCTTGTTCTTGTGGGATTCTAGGAGTTAGAGCAAGAGCTCAAAGACAAAAGAACAAAAGACCTGACTGGAAGCAAACATTACTTAAGGAAGTATTTCTCAATGTGAATAGTGTTGAAAAAATCAGTTCCAAAATATTGGCTGAAGGAAATGTAAGATAAGAAACGTAATGGCAAAACAAGCAATGATGCTGTAGGGAATAAGTTGACCTATGGCATGGGGAATGTTATAAAACAAATTAATAGATCTTCAGCTGCTGAAAACCAATGTAAGTTGGAAAGCTCATGCAGTAATTAAAAAGTAGCACAATATAACCTAAATTCCAGGAAACTCACTGCCCTTTAAAAGAGCACTGCTTGTAAAAATAGTGCCAGACAACCTGCACCATTTGACATCCTCCACAAAATGAGAGTGAGGCAATAGTCTGAGGGCTGATATAGCAGAGGGAGAGGAACCCTCAAAGAAATCAAACAGGTTGGAGAAAAAAGGACTTTAGAGAGGGATATTCTGAAATTATTTTTCCTCTATACTAACTTCATGTCCGTATAGTTTGCACTGCTTCGCAACCCCAGGATTCATTTTTTTTTCCTGAGATAATCTTCGGGATAGGAGCAGAGACATGATTTTTCTTGAGACTCAGTTCAGTGGATTTCATTTGAATCATATATGTGGTTCGACTGACTTTATTTCATTATGACCTTAGTTCGTAAAGGCAAAGTAAAATCTCCCCCAACTCCCCTTTTTGACAATAATTTTATTCAAAAGAGAATAGAAGCTGTACTATCTCTCTTGGCCAAATAATGCTAATAATGCTGTATTTTTTTTTTTTTAAATGTATTAAACTCACCTTCAAATTACACTTATTTTGAAGAGTTCTGTTGTTGCTATTGGTGCTAGATAGATTTCCTGCTTTTTGGTGGGATAAGGGCAGAAAAAGGAAAGTAATTCCTCAATGTTTAAAATGTAATTTGTAAACAGGCTAAATTGCTTGTATTTTGTCTTCCTGTTTCATAATTCTTCTGCATTTGTATTCAAAGAAAACTCTTCAAAGTCTTACCAGGGGTAAGATTTTTGTCTTAAAATATTAATAAGGTGAAAAACACATATTAGAAAAGAAGGTGCTGGTAAACTTTACATCACTTCTCATATAACAATATAATGAAACCATTTGTTAATAATATTAAAATGAGAGCAATCAAACCAAATGATGACTGAAAATGGCCTCAAGCAGAGCTCAAATATTGATTCAGTGGGAAGTTATACGCTCTTCATTATTAAATCTTTCAACAGCAGTTGAAAACACTTACTGCTTTGGTAATTTAACCAGGGCAGGGTGAGCATGACCAAAAAAAACTTGGGGGGGGGAAAAAAAAACACCAAAAAAACATTATTTGCTTCCTATAATTAAGTATAGTTTAAATAAAATATTTATCCTTTTACTGTTTTATCATGTTGAGAATTCTTCAGACTAAGTGAAAGATAAGTTTAAATCAAAATCTAACCTTTAAAGGTCCCTTTCCCAAAGGCAAACTTGGATTTCTCAGTTAATGTACGTACAACAAACTTGGCAGAAGATCTGTTTGAACTGGCAGAAGAGCTAGTGGTATATTTTGCTAACCTTTGTCTGAGCTACCTCAGAACAACTTGTCCCTTGCTGGCATACCATTGTCAACACAAAAGTTTTGCAGAAAGGTGATCCTGCTTTCACACTAAGAGAATTTTAAGTGAGAACTGGACCACTGCACTGCACTGCACTGCAAATGTGTACTTTTTCACTCCAAGGGAGATGTGAATGAGACTAAATGTAAGCAATTATTCAGAAGTTAAGTAGATTATAATAGATTCATAAAATAATGTTCTTCTTACAACTTAGATTATGTCTTATAAACAGTGTTTCTTACCCTGTTTGTCTAGTGGTTTGGTTTTTTTCTTGTTTCATTTTGCTTTTTAAATGTCCAGCCCCTACTGAATCCTTGTAGTCTTGGCTTGTATGAATCTCTCAGAGCAAGGAGTTGCACAAGAAAGATGTAATGTGGAGTGAAATAGAATTTAAGTTTCATTTGTTTGCATTTCACATATTTCTGTTTCAATGCATGTTTCATTCTATTATTGTTATAAGAAAAGGTCACATAATTTTCAACTCTGTATTACCTTTATTATTGATTATTTTGCATATCTTAATCCAAGTTGCTCTTATTACTCTTCTGTGTAAAGCACACAAGGCAGATTAGGGAATTTTTCTTTACATCAACTTTTCCAAAGCACTCATGGGATGTTACAGTTGGCCATTTCCAACTGTGGTCATTTCTGTCACAGTCTTATAGATTCCTTTAGTGAATAATGTTGTTCACAAATTTTACAGAGACAGAAATGAACAGCCATGTTTCCAAAACAGTTTCCATAAGTTCTTTAATTAAAACTAAAGTCTATAGTCCTTTCAGTTTATTAAGTTGCATTAATGTTTTAATATCTTCCTACAGCATAACCACTCAGTAATTTTCTTTAGAAATTGAATAGAAACATTAACAGAGAAGGGCTATTTACATAATGTGAGTTAAATATTGAACACATTCTTATTTACTTTGTCAGTTTGATTAAATTGTGACTGTCACCTATCTGTTAGACAGAAAACTCTGGTATCCTAACTTGAAAAATATGTTCATCATAAGCGGACAAATAGTGTTTCTCCCTCAATCCTTTAGAGTCAGATTCTTACAGAGCCCAGAGCTGATGAAGTGCATGTATCCAATCATCCTCAGATGTCTGTTCTTTTTTGGGAAAGTTGTTGCTAAATGGAAAAAAAACACAAAAAAGTTCTACATTCTGCTGAGGGAAAAAAAAAAAAAGTCATGGACTCTTTCACATCCTGTATCTAAAGAGTTGAAGAAATAGGAACACCAGCAGACTGATTTCAAAATATATGTTAAATACTAATTTGTGTCAGGATATTTTATCTCATCCTTCTCTTGCTCCCCATAATCTCTTTTTCACAGCATGCTCACACAGCAGAAGATAATAATTAAGCTACTGTGCATTGTTTGTCACTGGCACACATTAGAAAATTATGAGACATGGCTGAAGAATAGCCAAAATTAACTTTTAGAAACTCAGTATTTGCATTAGTTTTCTGTGAAGTTAGGTCATTTAAAAGGTGACATTTTATTAAGGCTGGACAGAGCAGAGTAATTTTTCTTTTACAAAAGATTCAGAGATTTTGAATTTTTTTTTTCTTCTCAACTTGAAACAGTGAAAAGGAGATCTGATACTCAAAATAGATTTTTCAAATCAACTCATTCTTATAATTTGAAAAGAAATTATTTGTGTTACACTGAAAGAAACCCAAAGACCCTCAATGCAGAAGTTTATCAACTTGTATCCTCAGAATTTCTCAGAATTTCTCAGACTTCATTATTTGTAATCCAAGCAGACTGCTCAGAGAAATAAATGCTAGCAGTCCTGGGATTCTCAGCTGAGCCTGTTTTTTTGCTGCAAAAATATCCCAGAATAATAAATCATAGAAATTCAGGGAGGAAAAGAACAAAACCTGTTTGAAAAGAGGTGAAACAGGCTAATTTGCTTTTTGATTATCTCCCAAAAAAGGTCTTATCGACATCTATTTTCCCCTTCCAGACTGGGAGTTTTTTGGGAAGCCCACATCTGTCTGGGGAAGAGGAGCATTGTCCTTCCTGCTAGTCTATGGGCAAGCTAAAACTTCAGTACTACTTTTGCTGGTGGTCAGAGTGACTGGAGTATCCCTAGGCTGCATTCCAGTTTTTAGAGCCCACAGGTAGGATTCTGCAGTGATCCATGTTCACAGCATTCGTTTAAAACTGTGGTTGAAATTCAGCAGTCTATAATGCACGTATTTCAACAAACTAAAACTTCAATGACAAATATATTTTTTCCCCTTCTCCTCTGTAAATTCTATCTTTTCTACATCTTTTATACATTGCAATCCACAATAATGCAGATTATTTAAAAGTATATTTACATATTTTTCACTGTATACCACATAAAAATGCAGTCAGCAAAGTCTTCACTACCGGAATAGTTAAGCCAACATTTGAGCATCTCCATATATGTATTTAAAACAGATCTGTAAGGAAGGAACCCACATTTGGTTTCACAGACGACATAGTGAGGCACAAAAGATAATATACTTATAGTTGTGTAAATCTTACTGAAAATTAATTCTAACTAAAGATGAATCTTATTGTTTTTATTGTGTAACAAACAATCTGAGATGTAAACCATTCCCATTTTGTAATGCTGTAGAAAATTCTAGGATTAAATTTAACAATGCTCAGAGCATTCAGAAACTATGGGTTAGATTATCAAATATCTTTTGGAGCTTTGACATTGTTTCCCAGTTCTGAACAAAGAGAAATGGCTCTATAGCCCTTTTAGCACATCATATGTTATCCTGTGAAGTTATTTTACAATCCCTCTATACCAGAAGGAAATATTGACATTTAGGATCTCAAAACAAAATGTCCTTTGAAAAGAAATATTTGAACCATGAGAGTCACTTAGCATTGTGGGTGCTCTTCCTGGTTTCCAGGATGATAGACATTTGCTTATTTTTGGCCCTTAGTTCTGGAGAAGACAGGATGAAGATGGAGGGTGAGTAGTTTAGGCTGTCCTGAGGAAACACTATGCTTGTAGTGTTTGCTAAAGAAACTAAATGTGCTGTGCTGTAGGAACCTGAAATACAAAGTTTCCCCTTGAGTGTAGCAGTTGGTATTGACACCAGTTTGAGCTGTTATAATACCATGATGTTAAGGATTTATCTGGGCCTTGATTTCAGTGTGTGGGCAGAGAAGCTTCTTCTGTTTCTCTTTTTCTCTTCATAACTCATATGTGAGCATTATAGATAATCACCAAACAAGATGCCAAACTCTTAGTGCATTGTCTGCGTTCATTGTTTTATAATTATATATGAAAGCTAAACTCATGGTTAGAGACTGGAGTATTCTGTTAACAGCACAACAAAACACAGGAGGGAGATTTATAGCATGCATGGTGTTACAAATTGCCTACACATGAAAGGAGTAGAAATAGCTTATAGTGGGACTAGCTATTAAGCATACAGCTATTCTTTCACAGCTAGATTTTCATACAGGGCTATCCAGCATAGTTCAAAGTCATTATCCACCAGTGCATTAGTCACTTTCATGTTTGTCATATGTTCATGCTCTTTTCTCTCTCCTGAGAAAAGTATGAGCAGTGCACGTTTTGTTTCAGTATTTTAATTGCCTTAGGGAAAGAATCTGCCATAGATACAAAAACATTGGAATTAATCTTTCTCCAACTGTTCTTGGAAAAGAAACTGTCATGTTTGTACAATACAGGAAAGACTTGGCAACTGCTACATGGATGGTGCCTTCCCACAGATCATACAGTGCCTCAATCTATTAATGACCTAAACTCCATGCAGCAGTGCCCTTGGAAAACTTCTGTTGCTAGCAAATGTTGAATCAGGAACACTCTCAAAACAAATCTGTTGTAGATTAACTTAATTATCTAAAGCTTTTAAGAGCTTAAGGATTTGCAATGAAGTATTTATAAAAGTTGAAATACAAGAACTCAGTAAAAAATGAACACAACTTGCAATCTAAGCAATGAGCAAGTCTTGGTTATTCAAGTCTCATGTATGTATGGATAGTAAGGATTTTAACATAATCTATATTACAGGCTGACAAAGAGTGAGTTACTTTTTACCATAGTCAATAAAAAAATCCCAGGGTTAAATCCTGGTTCTCTGAAATGAAGGAGAGTTTTTATATTTGATTTAGAGATCATAACCACTCCCTTTCGATCTCTGCACCACCACTTATAGTCTTCTGTTCAATGCTTATGCCATTTCCACTGACTTTATCAATAGGACTTTTTTCCATTTTCTTAATAAACTAAAATATGTACCAATATCAAATAACTCCATCAGTACCCGTGCTGCATCTTTATGTTGTCTAAGTCTACATTTGTGCTGTAACTCACTATCTCTCTATACAGGTGGTGATGACTGGAGACCTAGCATATTAAACAAGTTGGAGCTCCATTTTATGCCCAACATGGACAGGCTGTGGGACATTTTCCCAGCTAAAATCAGTGCCATGAATGGGCATCATCACTGGTACAGAGCAGCTAAATAAGGAATTGTAATTCCCTTACTTCTAGTATACTGAGAAGAAGTATACAACAAACAGAAGAGAAGAATCATTTATGTGTTCATCTGAGATGTGCAACCAAGAAAGATCTCTCAGCTGAACAGGTACCTGTCACCTAATGTGATACAATCAGGTTGCTTTCCCCTCGCCCCCCCCCACCTTGAGAGCTGAGAGAACACTATAATTGTCATACTTTCAGATGTATAGGTTGTGTCTCAATACTTATATTCCCTCAAAAGTATCAGTCCCTGAAAATAAGTATTAAAAAAAAAAAAAATCCTACAAGATCAGATTATTGTGCCCTCATAACCCCTATCAGATTCTGGGTATATAGCTCCAAATAAAAGCAGTGGGGAAAATAAAGTTAAATTTATGAGATTAGAGGCAAGGAAATTATTAAGGAGAGGTATTTGGAATAAAGCTTCTTTTGTAATGCTTCACTCTATAACCCATGCTTAAGTAAAATCATGGGGCACAGAGACAGGTTAACCTACAGGACAATAATAATAAGCAGTGGTTTGGGGAATGTTGTATTGGGCCTGTTGGACCATTTAGGGATTTTCTGTATTGTGGCGGGGACTAATGGAGTGGTTATCTTCCTATCTGAACAATGTTTCATGGAAGAAGAAGAGAATTTTGGAATATATGCATTTTCTGAATTGGCCTCTATCATGCAGTTTAATTCTAACTGTATTACACTAACAGTCATGCCCTATCTTTGTGAATGACAAAGGCCATTAGTCAAACAGCCAGAACAATTCATTACCATAATTAAGGGACTATTTAATATGTCAAAGTCTACATTTCCTATTAGATCTAATTAACATAGTATTTTGCATTCCTCAAAACTTCACAATATCCTTCCAGCACAAGGTAGCTGACCTGACCAAATAATGGAAAAGGATTTCCTAATGTTAATATTTGAATAGTCACAAACATGCGACCTTAATAACCTATTCTATCTCTCACTGACTATCCTTTAGTACTACTTCTATCATCTCTGTTTTATACCACCTCCTTTTGGAACAATGGGGAAGTAAGAAATCAATACTCTAACCTGGACAGTAGAGTATTTCTTCTTATCCGGTAGAATTTGTACATTTCAACAAGTAGAAAACAACAAGTCTTAACCTGATCATTATGAATTTTTCATATGTAAAATATCATAATGAGATCTCAGTTTATCATATTCTTTGGACCTATACATCCATCCCTCACTTATTGAGAAGATCCTTCATGAATGTCCTGCTCCTATAGTAAGGATTCAACTTCCACCTTGATACTTGTGAATATTTCTGCAAACTAATATACATATATTATGTTTGTGTAGTTTATGGAACAGCTGAGGTTGAAGGAAGCTGGAAAACAGACACCAGAAATAATCTTTTGGTCTGAAAAATCCAAAATCAAAATATGTTTATTTATTTTAAACAAATGTGTTATTTTAAACCATCTCCTGATTTAGATGTTGAGGTAGTTCCAGTGAAGTATATTGAACTCTCTAAACTTGTCTCCACAGGCCTCCTCTTGAAGTGGTACCAGAACACTTACTTGCAAAATCCTTTATACTACCACAGACCCTGGCCAACATCTGCCTTCACTCCTTTGTCCAAACACCTGACTATATCTTTATTTCACAACCCTCTGAGCTGATGCCCGTCTGCAAATTTAAGGTGTTTATAATAAAAAACCAGCTTGTATTTCTATAGTGCTGCCCATCTGGTGATCTCAAAATGCAGCAAAACCTTAATTAAGCCTCAAAAGTTGTTGGAGGATAACAAAACTAATTATATTTCATTAGTAATTAATGTTTCTTTTTTTTTTGCGCTCAGATGTGGATGGGTCCACTTAAGCTAATATTTTAGGCAATTTTTTCCTGCATTCCAGTCTTAGATAAACTCTACTTGGTCTATATAAATATTTCATTTAGTATGGAACTGCATAAGAGAAACATTCACAGCAGGGAGAAAGTCTATTTTCTTTCTTACAAAAAGGGGACTTCTCAACCACCTCTTTCACAATCCTAGTTTTATTGGCTCCATCTAAGTCCTTTTACCTTTTCTACATTGGTTAGAAACATGCTTGCCCTTCATCTTTTGCATCAATTAAAATAAAAGATTTTATTTACAGCACTAAATTGAGAAAGCAATAATCCTTAGACAAGCCAGTCTAGCTCACATTTCACCTAGAAGGTTTATGACAGGAGCTGCCGATCCAAAGCAAAGTCTCATGCACATGTAAGTCTGCAATTTGTTAAAAGCTGAATTTTCTTTTCTTTCAAACTGAAATTGTAGCTATTTGGAAATATTAGTTAAATGACTTAGAAATGCTTATAAAATTATTCACTGACTGTAAAAAGATGATTAAATAAGAGCTGATATGGAGCTCCCAACAAAAGACAGTTCAAATGTCCAATCCAAAGGGGAATAAACAAGATCAAAATGCCTGACTTCCCCACAAACTTAGGCCTTGTCTGGAAAACAGGGTCTTCTCAAGTGCGGGGCTTGAAATATTTGCACCTATGTGGTAGGTTTCAACCATTTCCAAGTTTCATACCCAGTTTTGGGGAAGTTGGTTTTGTTCCTTTTTTCTTCTATAAACCTAAGCCAAATTTTCTCAATTTGAACCAAAAATTTTCCTGAAAGCCTGCTGCCAGCACTCTTACAAAGGGGTCTTGAAAGGACATCATGCTTAGCAAAATCAAAGAAACTTCAGGTCACCTCTACTATGTCAATTTATGCCAATTCACCAAGAAACACTGCACACAACAGCATCTGTTTGCTCTGCTCAGTCAGTTAGGAGATAAGACATTGGCCGGGATGCTGAAGGTGATCCTTGGGTTGATTGATAGAGATCACAAAGGCTTAGCTCAGGGACTCCAGCCAGCTTTAAGTGACAGGAAGGCCCTCAACATTATCCACTCAACACAATCCTTTAAAGGACTGTAATTGTTTTGCTTTATAGACAATAGGAGAACTTATGTCTAAAGCTGTATGTGTCTTCCTATTGTCTGTGATGAATACCTTGGGATTTTGAACATAAGCAACAAAAATTACTTCAGTTTTAAAAAGGTTAAGTCTGAGATGCTGGATGACAATGGAATCAGATCCTAGAAGAACAAAAAAAGCAGCAAAACTTGGGTCTCAATTTTTTTGTTTAAATAAGGATCACTGGTAGGGCAATATGTAAAATTTAGAACAAAGAAATAAAAGCAGAGGTATTTCACTGGCATATGTCAAGGAACAGAACAGATTAAAACAGTTGTTTATTATTTTTCTTTTTATATGCTTGAGGGAGAGTTCAGGCTGAAGAAGACTGGAGAAGGACAAATGACAGAAAGTTGTTATGGGGAGAAGATACACATTACCGGTACTAGCAGACAAAGGGAGGCTGTGGTACCTTTGAAGATATTCAAGTTTAAAGGCAATCCTTTTGCAAGCCTTACTTCTTTTGTGTGGATAAAGTGAATGCTGAGTTACCTGTTCCACTAGTACACTTATTAGTTTGTCCTGCTTTAGAATTCTAATTTTTTACTGTGATGGACAGAAGGGCATAATTTGTCTACAAGAAAGGCAAACAGAAATATAGTAGTAATTTTGAAGCAGATAATAAATATGATCTAAGGAAAAATGAGGTTGTAGAATGTGTCAGTGCCACATTAGTGGAAGTCTTACTGTGTAAACAGAGGGATCTGCTTCAAACTCAGGATCTCTCGTCAATGCCCATATGTAACAATACAGTGTGCATCTGCGATGTGCTTCGTGACTTTGTGAGTCCCTCAGATGTGTAATGATAATTCACCTTTGAGATCTTGGCTTGGATGAGTCATTCAGATCCTTCTCTTCATTTGCAGGTAGTGAACAAGGTACGTCCTTTTTTAAGTTGGTTGCCTTCTGGATTTGCTCTGTAAATGTGTGTCATGCACACTGACAGTCTTCTTTATGTTTTTATCTGAAGCCTATGCTCGGCATATCAGAGCTCATTGCAGGCAAGAAAGAAGACCTTGTATTTGCATAACCCTTCTGAGTCACAGATTTTCTTCTTCCTATGGGTCCTTATCTCTTTTCTTCTCCCTTACATAGGCCTGGTGTCTGATCTTTCCAGTAAACCATCCCCATCCACAAGTCACCACAGTTTTTCCAAATAAGTCCTAGCCTGGTAGAATGTAGGTTTGCTAGGATCCTGTTGTTCCCTCATCTGCTTGGTCACACAGTACAAGTAAGCTGTGATGAGGTGTCTGAACTGGACCTGGCTCATCCTCTGAGCTTCTTCTTCGTGCAGGAAGCTGGACCAGGTGTGTGACCTGTTGGTCTGCAGCCCAAAACGGGCACAGCTTCCCTCAAAATCTGGTACACCAACTACGTGAGAAGAGCAGGGATAAATTTCAGTGAGGAGCAAATCTCCACCAGCAATGTCAGAGTATGAGATGTGTCAGTATTTACTCAGAAAAACAGCAAAGGCTTACAACCTTTGACATAATTTTCAGTTTTGGGTTTGGTTTTTCTGTTGTTTTTTTTTTTTTTTTTTTTAAAGAATGACTGGTAGGAAAGAAGGACGAGACAGACATTACACCCCAACTTAAAGCATAGTGTATGTATTGCAGAGAAGCAGCCTGATGGAGGAGTTCAAATAAATCCTTTATTTGAATAAATCCTTTATTTGAACTGGTGATAGTTTAATAGTAGGTTGAATTTTCAAGGAAACTTCTGTGAAGGAGGACTTGAAACTGCCCTTTCCTTGTGATGGAAACAGATATTCTCTAGCAGCTAGAGTGGACAATTTGCTCTACCAAATTCTGTAGAAGTCATTGTTGCTCCTTCCCATTTTTGCAGCCCCACGTTAAAGATCAAGGTTAACTGGAAGTCACAGAGAAGGTACAGCATTCTGGAATTATCAAGTGAACAATTTTAGTATCTAGGAGTAGTTTTACAAATACCTAGAATTTGCTTTAAAAATCCCAAAACCCAAACAAACAAGAAAAAACCTACCACTGGCAGGTTATTATTTCTCTTTTAATTTCTCTATATAAAGGCAAATGTTGAGATGCAATATTGCCATTCCGTGAGTCAGAACACATAAAAAAGCTTAAAAAGGAAAAAGATACAATCTGTTTAGAGATCTCTGCCCTTGCTGCTGAATCCTCCCTGCCAAGCAAAAAAATGTGATAATCGTAAAACTGATGAGTATAACCTACTGATAGCAAATTTACTTTAACCCACTAAAGGAGGTTTTACTAGAAGATTCATCTGAGATTAGAATAAACTTATTTGTGTGAAAAGCTTCCTTTTGGTGCTCAGCCCTGCTATGCATTTCTCTGCAGTCCCATACAGTCATATTCATGAAAGCTGGGTCTGGAGAGCTGCCCCAGTAAATGTTACACATTTCCCTTTTTGAGGCAGGGATACACAGTGCCAGGGACTGTGCATCTAAAAAATTAGTTGAGATTAGGACAATACACAGTAATGAAGGAGGACAGAAGAAAGTCAATCCATGGACCAATAGAGGAAGGAAGGAAGGAAGGAAGGAAGGAAGGAAGGAAGGAAGGAAGGAAGGAAGGAAGGAAGGAAGGAAGGACATATCAAGGTCCTGTCTCTTTCTGTTCCCTCTTTAACCCATTCCTGCATCTGAAACCTGTCTGTAGTTCCTGGGATCAAATAATTTGTACCTCAGAAAACCAAACATGAGGTTTTTAGGAAACATTCCAAACTTTTATCATGAGCATCTTTCTTACAGTTTTCTGTCTTTTTCTGTGAAGTAGAAACCACCAAATCAAATTAATCCAATATTTATTTAAAAACTTCCCGATTCTCACGTAAATCTGTGTTCTTCATTAAGCTGTGAGTTTCCATATGTAGGGAGATCACATTTGTAATATAGCTGGTTTAATATTCACAAAATAAACAACTCTGTTCAATTTAAGATAAAGTTTGAATGTCTGTTGAAGGAATCCACAAACAGAATTAAATACAAATTCCAGGATTTTTTCCACTCCAGTAAAAATGGATAAATATTTCAATTTCTACTACATATTAGGCAAACACTCTGTTTTTCTTATGAAAGTTCACCACTTGGTTATTGGTGAAGTATCTTAGAATTAGTAATTATTATTCTTTTAATTTCCACCTCACAGGGAACTTCATACACTCTTTAAGATATTCCCTTTTGTTCTAGGATTATTTCAGAAGTGCACATGAGTTGGCATCATCAAATGGTCTAATTGCTGCAACTAATTTTTCCAGTCTGTTTGTGCCTTCCTGTCAAGAAGACAAGCTGTTTTATTTCTTTCCTCTTTGAGGATATCGTAACATGAGGAGAAAAACACCAGGCATAATGAGACAGAATTATGTTATAAATCCTCAGAGGGAAACATATTTTCTCAAAATTCTTGGCATAAAACTTTGCAGAATGGCCTACTTGGTAAGTGGCAAGAGATAAAAAGTTAAGTAGTATAGTAAAAACAAAATCCTACCCTAAGGAACAGTGAACTGAAAAAAAACTTGCATTGATCGTTTAGACGTTATCCTCTTCACAATATTTTTCCTGTCTTTCATGCAGATATCTTTAAATTATGGAATGTCTGATTTCATTTTCCAGTGTCCAATATAGGATTATAACTGACTATCTCCTTTTGGCTTGTTTCATGTTTGTATACTCCCCAACACAGAATAGTCCTAATCTAGAAGCACCCTGCCCAAAATATATATTGTTTTAAAAGCATAGTAATAATAATGGCTCATAAATTCTGAAAAAATGTAAGTAATTTAAATGCTTTCAGTCATATAGTTGTGTCCCAAATAATTATGGTGTTTTCATTATACCTATTGCCACAATTTTTTTGCTGAATTGTAATTTGACTTCTACAATGAGACTGTGCATAAAATGATCTCCCACTAGTATTCTGCAGACTGCTTGAAATGCATTTTTAAAATGTCTTTTAAAATAAAAGACTGTTTAGGTTAATTAAGCTGTAGGCAATAGAACAGTGGGAGAAATGCAGACATTTCCAGTATTTCTCTTTTAAATACCTTTTTAAAATTAGAAACATCAGGGTTTTGTTCTCCAATATCTGTAAAAGACATTTAGAAAAAGAGAATCAAATGTAAGTGGATGATAGAGAGAAGAAAATAAAAGATATTGATGTGAAAAACTCAGAAAAAGCTCAGACATGCAGATTGTCCAATATTTCTCCTGGAAGTCTCCATTCTGCTCTTAATAAATGCAGTGGCAAAACTAACAATTTGAAGAACACCAAGGTATAAACACAACTCAAAAAAACCCCTTTGTAACTGAGATGGACAGCAAGAAAAACAGACTTCTGAAGATCCAGAAGACACTGAGGCACACATCTCCCAGTGACTTTCAGTGAGAATTTTGCACATAGCTACCTTTATAAACTTTGGAAATCTATGCTGTAGAAAGCATATGATGACTGCAGATAACATTTGCTGTCCTTGATGTATCTTTTACTTACACTTTAAATCATGCCAGGAGGCATACGCAGAATGTACAAGACGACTCTTCTGAACATAACTGCTCTGTCCTGTTCTGAATCTGGGAGCTATTCATCACTCAGTGATCACCAGGCATTGCTCTCAGACACCCTACTCATGAGTCAGTCTTTACAGTACTAGCAGTCCTTGGGCTTAGCACGAAACACATGTCAAATGTCTCTGATTTACACTAGAGCAGGATCTGTCTCTTAGTTTCTTTTTTAACTGACACATTTATGTATAATGTTCAAGAACATATTTTAGTCCATATGTAAATTTAACCTTTTGTCTTTCATTTACACACTCAAAAATATACATTAATAATATTTACTGTCAGTTATTGCCCAGTCCTTCTCTGCACACCTGGGCTGTGCCTAACCTAGAATACAGTCTCTTGGAACTGCCTTGCTCTTGTTCAATTTTTTAACTTTTAGCCCAGTCTTGATGCTGTTCTGGCTATTACACTCCATGAAACTGTGTCCATGAATAGTTCAGGTGTAAGTGCATGCCATCACAATTGTCTTCTTTTCCTATAAAATGTCCCTTTGGCATGACACTCATAAAAATTCATCTGCCTTTAACTGTTGAGGTAACTGACAAGGAAAGTTTATATTTTATATGACTTTTTAAAAGATTTAAAAAACAGTATTTCACCATTTGTATAGAAGAAATTGATTGTCACCTACTTTCCCACCATTTTGCCTTTTATCTTTAGATTAGATGGATCCTACCCTTAGACAGGGCAGGGATGATGTCTCCTTCTGCTCAGTATCCAACACAGCAGATGCCAATCAGGTCCTCTGGATGTTACTGCATGTATGAATTAGCTAACAGTATGAAGGAATCACTGCATATATGCTCAAACTGTACATCCACTTCAATCCGAAGGAAGGAATGACTATGTTAAATAGAGACACCACTTGCCCTCTTGTC
Source organism: Antrostomus carolinensis (assembly GCF_000700745.2). NCBI lineage: Eukaryota > Metazoa > Chordata > Aves > Caprimulgiformes > Caprimulgidae > Antrostomus > Antrostomus carolinensis. The sequence continues at coordinate 21,529 of NW_010308632.1, forward strand.
TTAAGCACAAGTCTGCACAGGTCAAAAATTAGTTATCTCTCCCAGAATATATAATTTAAAATAACATTGAGAAGTAGGGTAATTACCAAATCCACAAAGTTGTTTAGGTTTCTAACTTACGGTTAAACTTAAGTCTTGTGGAACTGGTTGTCTTCAAACTGCTGAAAGTCATGAAGGAAGTCTATGGCAGAACAAAGCTTTGACTAAAGACTGAATGAGTTGACATTCAGTCAAAATTGATTTGTCTTTATTCCATATTTAATATTGAGGTTGTTCCTGAGGTCTATAAAATCACATACAGAAATAATGGCCAAAGGAAATAATTCTTTTATTCTGAAAGTAATAGAAATACTTTATTTTTTATTGAGGAACAAGCATTTGGAAACAAAAGTCCAGAAGATATTCTAGAAGATATGTGATCAAAGATAATTTCACAAAGGAATATATTAAAGGACATTATAACTACAAAAGCATATTTCAATAATTTTAACATAATTTCCTTTATCACACATATTCATTTTCAGAAGGAGAAAGGCAAGCAGAAGTTCCTCTTTATTTACTGAATGTTTTACTGTTAATTTTAAAGTTATTCAAAGTGACGAGCTAAAAACAATTGCTTTAGCAGACACAAAGGCTGTGTAGCAGTTTATTCGAGGAAACATTCATGTGACTGTGAATCCCTTTAACTGAGTGTGGTGGGTTGAGACTGGCTGGACACTAGGTGCCCACCAAGGCTGCTCTATTACTCTCCTCCTCAACTGAACAGGGAAGATAAAATATAATGAAAGGTTTGTGGGTTGAGATAAGGATAGAGAGAGATCATTCACCAGTTACCGTCATGGGCAAAACAGACTTGACTTGGGGAAAATGAATTTACTTTATTACCAATCAAATCAGAGGAGGATAATGAGAAATAAAACCAAATCTTAAAACATCTTCTCCCCACCCCTCCCTTCTTCCCAGACTTAACCTTACTCACAATTTCCTACCTTCTCACCACGATGACACAGGGGGACGGGGAATCGGGGTTGCGGTCAGTTCATCACACATCATTTCTGCTGTTCCTTCCTCCACAGGGGAAGGACATTTCACACTCTTCCCCTGCTCCAGCATAGGGTCCCTCCCATAGAATACTGTAGTTCTTCACAAACTGCTCCAACGTGGATCCCTTCCATAAGGTGCAGTCTTTCAGGTACAGACTTCTCCAGTGCAGGCTCCTCTCTTGGTGAGGTCACAGGTCCTACCAGGAGCCTGCTCCAGCATAGGCTTTCCAGGGAGTCACAGCCTCCTTTGGGCATCCACCTCCTCTGATGTGGGGTCCTGCACGAGCAGCAGGTGGATATCTGCTCCACCATAGACTCCAGGGTGAGGAAGGCTGCAGGGGAACAGCCTGCCTCACCATGGTCTTTACCACGGGCTGCAAGGGAATCTCTCCTCTCATGCCTGGAACACCTTCTCCCCCTCCTTCTTCACTGACCTTGGTATCTGCACAGTTGTTTCGCACAGTCTCACTCCTCTCTCTGGCTACACTTGCAGTTGTGCAGTAAGTTTTTTGCCTTCTTGAATATGTTATCACAGAGGCACCACCACTGTTGCTGATGGGCTTGGCCTTGGCCAGTGGCCCCTTCCTCCTCCAAGATGGCAGTTCCATCTTGGAGATGGAGGCATTGGACCCATGGGACATAGGGGAAGCTTCTGACAGCTTCTCATGGAAGCCACCCCTGTAGCCCCCCTGCTACCAAAACCTTGCCATGCAAACCCAACACATTGAGACTTATTTCCATCTTTGCCACTTCAATCTTGGTTTTCTTCTCAAAGTATCTCAAATTATTCATTATTTTGAAATAAAGACTGGTACAGTAAAGTGGCTCTGAGACCATCCCTATCAGAATCTACATAAATGGTCACAGTATTGCATATTCTAATTCAATATTTATAAATTGTTGGCAACTGCTGTTAAATAAGCATGCTTGTAATAGACACGGTCATTTCAAGATGAGGTCTGTAAGAAACAGGGTACATGGGTTTAGTCCACCATTGTTTGTGTTTTGTCAGAGTTCACCTATTTCTTTTATAAGGGTGAAAGATATTTGTGGTGGAATTTCTTGGCTGCAGAAGGAGTTTGTTCTTTCCTAGGGTGAGAGGTTAGTTGAGGGGGCAGGAACCAAATCTGGTCTGGACAGAAACTTCCAGACACAAAGCTATGTCAGAGAAGCAAAGAAAAGCAGAAAGTCTCCTCCAGGAGCTATGAGTTTACAGCTTGCTGGAAGTCTAGGGGGCAAACACATCTCAGAGGTGACAGGAAAAAAAATGTCCCAGCCATCTGAAGGCACTGTGTAGAGCTGACTGTAACACAGAAGCCACTGTTTTCAGTGAAACTAAGCCTAGTAGAAGGAAACCCCCTTGGACACACCAGGCGGGGGAAGATTGCTTTATAAGCAATTTTTTTTATTTTTATTCTGTTTTCCATTCGCTGACAGTTTTAAATATTCTAGCTTATGGCCTAATAAATACAGCTTTTTAAGTGATAGTAGCCTGTCTTTATTTTCTCTGGTGAAGTCACTCTAAAGACTGAGGTAAATCTTTAACACCTATCACATCTATCCCATTATATATGAGTGTTCTGGAAGAATCACAGAATAATAGGTGTTGGAGGGGACCTCTGGAGATCATCTAGTCCAACCCCACTGCCAAAACAGGTTCACCTAGAGCAAATTGCACAGGACTACATCCAAGCAGGTTTTGAACATCTCCAGAGAAGGAGAATCCACAACCTCTCTGGGGAGTTTATTCCAGTGCTCCGTCACCCTTACAGTTAAGAAGTTTTTCCTTAACTTTGTATGGAACTTCTGATGCTCTAGCTTTTGCCTGTTACCCCTTGACTGCCACTGAAAAGGACCCAGCCCCATCCATTTGGCCCCCACACTTCAGGTATTTATAGACATTGATAAGATCAGTTTTCTGTCTCCACACTTGCTCTTGTTAAACCTCATCAGGTTCCTTTTCCCCCAATTCTCCAGTGTGTCCAGGTCTCGCTGAATGGCAGCACAGCCTTCTGGTGTGCCAGTCACTCCTCTCAACTTTGTATCATCAGCAGACTTGCTGAGGGTGGACTCTATCCCTACATCCAGGTCATTGATGAAGATGTTAGACAAGACCCAACCCAGTACAGACCCCTAGGGAACACAGCTAGTTACAGCCCTCCAACTAGATTCTGCACCACTGATCACAACCTTCTGAGCTCTGCCAGTCAGCTAGTTCTCAATCCACCTCACCGTCCACACATCTATCCTATCTTCTAAGCTTTGCTACAAGGATGTTGTGCGGGACAGTATCAAAAACCTTACTGAAATCAAGGTAAGCAACATCCACATCCTCATCTACCCAGCTGGTGATGACATCAATAGAAGGCTACCGGATTGGTCAAGCATGATTTCCCCTTAGTGAAACCATGTTGACTACTCCTGATCACCTTCTTTTCTTCCAGATGCTTAGAGATGGTATTAAGTTGCTCCACCAACTTCCCAGGCACAGAGTTGAAGCTGACTGGACTGCAGTTACCCAGATCCTCCTGCTTGTCCTTTTTGAAGATTGGAGTAACATTGGCTATCCTCCAGTCTTCAAGCACCTCTCCCATTCAAGACCTTTCAAAGATGAGAGAGGGTGGTTTAGCAATCAATTCCACCAGCTCCTTCAGCACTCATGGGTGCATCTCATCAGGGCCTGTAGATTTGTGTGAGTTGATTTTGTTTAGGCTATCCCTGATCAGTTTCTCCTCGACCAAGGAGAAGTCTTCCTCCCTCCAGACTACCTTTCTTACCTCTGGTGTCTGGGATTCCTGGGGGGCACTTTTAGCCATAAAGACTGAAACAAAGAAGGCGTTCAGTATCTCTGCCTTCTCAGCATCCCCTGTTACCAAGGCATCCATCTCATTCAAAAGTGGGCCCACATTATCCATAGTCTTCCTTCGGCTATTGACATACTTTAAAAAGCCTTTTTTGTTTTCTTTAACCTCCTTTGCCAGATTTCGTTCCAAGGGGGCCTTAGCATTCCTAGTTGCATCCCTGCAGGCACTGACCACATCCCTATATTCCTCCCAGATAGCTAGACCCTTTTTCCACATTTCATAGACCTTCCTCTTCCCTTTGAGTTTTTCCATGAGCTCCTTTCTCATCCATGCAGGTTTCCTAGCACCCTTGCCTGATTTCTTTCTCTTAGGGATACATCAGTCTTGCGCTTGGAGGAATTGCTGCTTGAATGTTAACCAACTCTTTTGGTCTCCCTTACTTTCCAACAGTCTAGCCCATGGGATACCTCTAAGTACATCCTTGAAGAGGTCAAAGTTGGCTCTTTTGAAGTTCAGGGTTACAACCCTACTTATTGTTTTGCGTTTTCCACACAAGATCCTGAACTCCACCATCTCACGGTTGCTGCAACCCAGCCTGCTCCCAAACTTCACATCCCCAAGAAGCAGTATGTTAGTCACTGATTACGTACAGTTAGCTTTAAAAACTTCTTGATTTGGGAACAGTTCAATTGAGGACAGTTACTACCTACCATCAGTGTTAATCTTCAGCATGTATTTCTCTTTTACAAAATGGAAAATATCTGTAACTTTACTAATGGTAAGGATAGAGAGACACTAGAAAAGATTACCAAAGATATTTGTAGAACCTCTGTTATATAGGTTTTTAAAAACATGCTAGACAAGTGCCTGTTAAGAATACTTTTTGGTATAAAGGGCCCTGCTTTGGGCAAAGAATTGACTAGATGATATCCTGGGATGCTCTTCTCTGCCATTTCTTCTTACCAGTCATTCTGACAAATAAGCAAATATTCATATACAAATCCTTCTTCAGAATACTTTTCTCAGTATGACTTATGTAGAAAAAGCCAGTCTAAAACAGCTGAAATAAAGTTGTATCTAAGCTGTTTATCATTTAGCTTACTCAAATTTTCAAGATACAAATAGGATAAACGACCCACAGATAATTAACATTCAGAAAAGCATTAAAAAGGCCAAGGACAATATCCCTGAAAATACACAGGATTCTTAATTCCTACAGGTCAATATGTATCATTCTACAGCTCTCCCAGGCTTCATTAAGAAGATGAAATACATGATGCAATATTTAGAGAAGTCCTGATTCTGTGAAATATCCTATTGTCTCTCTAGCTTAGTCTTATCACCTCATACTCAACTATTAAAAATTAAAAATCCTGTGGGTGAAGTCCCCCCTTCACATATGCATATTGTTTTCACAAAGCTTTTCCATAATCTCTGAACACTTTTGGTATCAGTCCCATGACAGATAACCTGCTTCCACAGAGATTTCTTCTTAGCTAAGATCATAGAGCTTAAGTTTGTCATATCCTGCATAACTAAGCCTTCCAGTAAAGTGTATTTACAAAGCTTGAGGCAGACTAGATCCTTTATTGTATTGTCAGCAGACTCATTAACCATGATCTTCTATTTCTTTTGCAGGGAAAGGCTGGGAAGTCACTTGTGATGTACTTTGTCCTTAAATATAATCATACTATCTTTTTAACAGTAGCAGTGTACGAAGGAGAATTTTTATTGTATATATAGCTTTAAAGAAGGACTGCAATAAAACTTCTCGATAAATATGAATAATTAAGTAAGAAACTCCAGAAGGAGGCTACAAAAGAAAGGGCAAAATGAAACAACAACTTCAGGAAGAATAGAATCCAGGGAATTTTTGTAAAGAAGTCTGGCTTCAAGGCAAGAGATTTTAGTGCTATTTCTGTCTTGTGTGTTAGAAACCTCAGCTGGCTCTTTCCGCTCCTCAACATAGATCTCAGCATCACGTCGCCCACCTCCTGGGTGAATAATGGTCACTCTCTGCTAAGTGGAATATGAAATATCAAGGCATTAGCATACACTAGGGCAGAACCCAGTAGCAAAATCCAAGGTTGGCTTGTCCTACAGCATCCCTGTACTAATATTTCTTTGTCTTTTTGAGCTTCCGGCAATTCTCAGTTTATGTTGCCCTACATGGGTTATAAACAGAGTTACTTGGAAATTTATGATCTGAGATTTTTTGATTTCTGTGGCTTAGAAAAGCTGCAGCTAAAGGCCTCTATATATAGACATTTACAGCTAGAAACTTAAATGTGAGGTAGGTACGTGTGTTCACATTACAGCCACTGGAGATCTAGTCAACACAGTCTGAAGAACAAATTAGTTTGCTGTAAAGTTGGCATCTGCGTTTGTTTAGTCATAATATCTGAGCACAGATCCACAGATCAGATTAAAAAACACTCATCACTTCCACAGTCTCTAAATGAGTCTATCATCTGACCCACCTGATCTTTGAGTTGTTTTTCTGGTAGTCAATCAGGTCATATATCTCCAGAACACTCTCCACCATATCTAAAACAAACCCTGCATGCTATACACTGTGCTTTTTTTCCACTCCAACTCCTCAGCCACTTTAAAGCATAATAATCCATTTACAATAAATGGTTGGCATTTAGTTATTGTCTGTTTGGAATAATTTCTTGCCTTTATCAGGTTTACGAAGAGACAGAAAATCCAACCAGCCTTCATGTGTCTTGGACTGTACAACAGCAGGAAGATGGTATTTTTCTTATCTCCAATGTTGTTTTCAATGAAGCACTGACTAAACCTATTTACATATGCCCACAAATGTCCATCAATCTCTACAATAAAACCCCATTAAACCTTGCAATTTTCTTCTTTGTCTGTAAGCAGTTTTTTCCTCTTTCAAATATAATTTCAATATATGAAACGCCATCTTTTTATAACCTTTTTAAATAGCTAACCCAGGATTGTCTTGCTCTTTTCACATGGGGAACATAACTAATAGACTGGCTTTAGCAAATCTGTATATTTAAAAAAAAAAAAAAAAACCACAAAAAAAACCCCAAAAAAACAAACACCAAACCTTAGACAAATAATATTATATAAATTATTTTCCCTGATTCCCCATGCAGACCCTTAATAATTGCTTCCTCTTTTAACACCTATAGTCTGACAAATAGACCTTCTAAAAATGGCATATTTCCCCCAGGTAAAAATGTGCTTTCCTTCCTCTGAGATCAGAAATAAGACTGTGAAAAAGACTAATTTAAAATGGGGTGTTTTTTTCTCAACAAATGTGAAGCTCGTTTTGTTCAAATGTTGAAACAGTTTGAAGCTGAGAACTGACAAAATAAAGGTGACTATTTTACAATACAAAAAATTTATCTTATGGTCACAGCCTTTACATAAATTAGAGTAATCTCATCCACTGTAAAGTAATAACGCAGGTCAAATAATTTTATCTAACACCTCAGGTATCAAGCTGATTCATCTCACATAAACTAAAACATAACTTTTAAGAAGACATACACTATGGCCCTTTGCACAATGCTCCAATTGAAAGCTCTTTAAGGCAGAAACCTACCGCTGCTTGGACAGCACCTAATTCAAGCAAATCTTAGCTAAGGCCTACTTTTCCTAGATATCAAGAGATAGACTAGTACTGATTTTTACCTAGATAAAAATAAGCTTGTGTTGTCCATCAGATTTTTTCAACTCTGACTTCTTATTCAGAATTTACTTGTGGTGTATATCCAGAACGGAGCAGTCTCCACCCTGTGAACCTAAAACTACCTTTGCTTTGCTGAACTGTTGTGTAACCTGCCATGTCAGTAGACAGAGAAAATAGTACATCATTAATTGTCCTGTACCATACTTTTCACAGCTACTTTGAAAGAGCTGCATATCTTAATAAAACTGGACACTGTCATGGTGCATTTCTACCTTCTCCCTATGAAGAACATTATCAGCCAGGATTTTCCCCAGAGTCTGGAATATTACTACTGGATAAATGTTATAATTACTTCAACATTTACCTACATTCCCTTTCATTTTCATTCAGGGGAGGGGAGGGG
>NW_010308633.1:0-22990 GCF_000700745.2 Antrostomus carolinensis
TTTTTTTTCTTTTTTCTTTGGACTTAAAAAAAAATTAAATTTCAAGAATTTTCCATTAACATGAAAAGTACCCAAATATTTTGTTTCCAAATAGCTATAATGGCTGATTTTTCCAAAATGTTGAAGAAATCGAAACTGGAGGCCATCACACTCTTGCTTAATGCCCAGCTCCAGGGAGTCAGAAATGGCAAAGCCCAGAGTCCATAGGTGAGGCAGAAGACTGGGAGTGGAGGAATCAGTATTCCAGCTCACTGGCAAAGGTATCCAGAGTAGGTTTGGGGTTTTTTTTCACAGAGCAGGCTTTTTAGTTGGCTTATTTATGTCCTGCTTTCCACACAAGCCACCATAAAAAAAAATAGGAAACAAACTCTCAACCTTTCTTTCTCCCAAATATGGCAGGAAGACTTTTCTGGGCAGAAAGAAATGTTGGAGTTTGAGAATTTGTGGTGGTTTTGGTTTTATTTTGGTTTTGGTTTTTGGTTTTGTTTGTTTTAAACTTTAAATTTAGATCAGTTTAAGAAAGAATTGTGTTGACTGTCTTTTTCACTCAAAGTATCTGTAAATTGCTTCTATGGATATAAATAACTATTTTTTTTAGAAAAAAAAAGTTCATATCTGGAAAATTTCAACAGTGTCTACATGAAAGCCCTGAGAGAGGCCCCAGCACGAGGTCTCAGCTGCACAACAGTGGGCCAAACTCCAAGTGAACCAAAGGCTCCTTTGGGCTTCTGGCCTCCAAATGCCTGTGAGAGTTCCTGGCAGTTACAAAAATGCATAGAAGTCCCATGGCGCTGAAGAAGTGACTGTTGCTGGAGGCTACAACCTCCTGCCAGGCAAACAAGCGTGAAGTGATGAAAACCTCCTTATGGTTTGCTGTCACTTTGCTAAAACTGACAGAGCTCCACAAATCATTCCAGATGTGATGAGTCACCATTTTCTGACCAAAAAAATGGTTTGACTGGAGAACATCTTACGCATTCTATTATTGGGATGGCTACAGATTCCATCCTATTAGACTTCCTCTTGTTCTTTGACCTATGACAAAACATGGCCACAGCTAATGGAACCCAGAGCAGCATGATTCAGTCAGTCAGGCCTCCAAGCACATTTCCCACGAGTATCTCATTTCTAGAAGTATCACTAGTTTCAAGCTGAAAGCACCTTCAGCACTGCTGCACAGAAATGTCATCCCTTTCATTGTGACTACTAAAAGACGTTGCCCTCAGAAACAGAGTTAAAGAGATAACAGAAAGACCACTTTACATTAAGCTAATTCATCCAAGTGCAGCTCGCTTTTCAGAATGACTGGTTTTTTTTAAAACATCTCTAAATTTGTTCTACAGTTGCATTTTGGCAGATGGAGAGGCACTTCTCAGAGCCTTACAGTAAACTGGAAGAAAGTTAATGATCCCCTGAAAACCAGGTATGTCCCGAAATGTGAGTTTGACTAGTCTAGCTACAGGCAATGCTGATTTCTGCCCTTGTGAGTAAGGAAACGAGGACATAGACACATGAGGCTAGGTAAGTGCTGTGCTTATCTGTCCATGCAGTTCCCAATAATACGGCCAGTCAAGCATGGCAGAGTGCCAGCAGTCTCAGATACATTAAAATAATAGCAGTTCCATGAAGGCTGGGTAGAGTCAGGCTACCAGTGCCTCCCATTGAGGGAAAAAGGTGCACTGCTTAGTAGATATGAGAAAGTCTCCAATATCAGGGCTTGAGCAAGACCTTACATCTTAGGGTGTGAAGTCAATCACCAAAGAAATCCATTGGAAAGTAAGTTTCCTTCCCTTTGATGCTTACAGAAAAACTAGATTCTTGTCATAGAAGAAAGCCTCTTCTTTAGTACAAGGATTATTGGAATTAGGAGTTTACCAGTTTTGGATAGTTACAGACTTGGAGTCAATCTGGCTGTGATAGTCTGTGAGACAAAGTGAAAACAGCTTACAGGGGCAAAAACTTGGCTATGTTTTAACAACTTAGTCTAGCAAGATACCTAACACCTCCATGCAGAGAATACTTCATCAATTATTACATAGGCATAGCTTGCAGTGATTTTGAAGGAAGTTTTGTAAAAGCAATAGATGGCAGAAGAACTGTAGGTGTTTGCATAAACAGCAATTTTGTCACCTGTGTTGACTCTGGTTTGGGTAAAACAAAAAATTAATTGAAAAATTAACGTTTTGTCATTTTTTGAAAGACTGTTGGCTCAAAGTCCCCTCCATATTTTAGATTTAAGTAACAGACATACTCATACATAGCACAAAGGAGAAACAGGGAAACCTGGAACCTCCTGCAGCAAGTGAGAAGAGGCCCAGAGCAGATATTGAAAAGACCATTAAGATTTAAATAAATTTATCTAATTTGGAGAGCAGAATGTTTGAATTGCTAAACGCTAAGAAGGAAAGCAAACCATTTCAAGATCCTTAAGCAAATTATTGACACATAGTGTAAAATCTGCAAGGACTCAGCAGCAGTGTAAATTTGCATTTCCATAGTCATCCCTGCTGAGATGATTTCAGATGAAACAGTGGGATCCACATACGTAATTTAGCGCAGGAACTATCCAAGCCTGCTCTAGTGAAATGTATAGTATATTCAATTATTTTTATGAATCCTTATTTGCCAAATGCTGATGTTCCTTAAAAAAAAAAAAAATCTAACCAATTTAGCTTCTTTCCTGTCAGGAAATTAGCATGAAATGACAACCAGCCTTTTTTTTTTAAGAAGTGTTGTCTTGACTGCTCTGATATGTGTAGCAGCATGATGCAGTGCAGCAGATGTTTTTAGGGTCAAAGCAAAGAGAAAAAATAACAAAATGGGGCCGCTGACCTTATGGTCTTGTTTAAATCCATCCTTATTTAGCAGAATGTTTAAGTACCTGTCTTGCTGACTCAAGGGCCAATGGGTATCTACTGTGTATCTAGAACTTGTTCACACAACTCTTAGGAGTCCTAGTATCTCTGAATTGTCCACTTCCTAGTGAAATACACATTTTATCACTGGGTAACTGAAGTATATAAGTTTCCCTTTTTTGTGCTTTTCACCTATGGAAAATGTGGACCCATTGCCTTGGCCAAGGGGTCCAGAGTAGCTCATGTCACTGCTCTTGCCTAGCCACGCTTAGCACCAGCCAGTCAGTTCCACACAGCACACCACTCAGTGCAAACCCTGGCTCCACAGCTGTCCCATACACCTTCATTTTTCCTCTGCCAAAGACACTTCTAGCACATGGCTCATGCCATGCACAATACTTGTCTGTCCTGTGCTTGACATGGCAGTTTCCCTCCTTGGACCTTAGTATAGATTACATTTAGTTCCAATGCTGTTTTTAAACTCCTCAAGATGAAGCCACTCCACATCCCTGTAGGTGACCAATATCACAGTCATGAACTCTCTTATCTCATGTGGTAAAGCTTAAGGAACATTGTTATAAAGATGCCATCTCTCCTCCTCATGGCTCCTTTTTTGGGTTGAGACATCTTAAAAACATTTTAAAGGTTCTCTAAGCATTAATCTCTCTATGCTCTTGCAGAAAGTCATGTTGCTGGTATGGTGATTTCTGGAATAGCAAGTGGATGACCAAACTGGTTGGAGGACCCTCCTGCCCAGTGGAATGATCATTGTTCAAACCCAATGTAACTGCTAATTTTCTTCAGAAAGGCACCTAGTTATTCCATTCCAGGTGAAATCTCAGGATTGATCTAGCAAGGAGGTAGTGTGTACAGTCAGGAAAACAGGTTGCTGAAACATAACCAGGAGTCAATTGTGCTAGTGGAATAAAAGCAGATCAAACAGCTGGTACTGAGGATCCTGGGCAAGTCATTTTTTGTGTTTTACTTCAGATTTGAGTTAATCTGGTTCCCTGGACTGAATGTTTCAAGGTGCTTTCTCTAGGTAAGGTGTCCCACAAGCCAGACACCACCAGAAAAAGACCAAAACATTGCAGCATGTAGCACATTTTCTTTGCATATGGCAATAAGGGATTTGTGGCAGGTGAACAGATAATAGGTCCATAGAAAAGTTGTTCACCAAATTCAGATTTAACCACTGGATTATTCTTTCACCTGGAGAAGGGGGTTTAAAGCTTTAGCAGTGCGTAGGTGGCAAATGGAACAAGTGGTTTTCTACGTACACAGAGCAAAGGTAGAAAATATGGTTAGCAATGACATTTTCAGCCTTTCTGTGAAATGATCCATTAGTAAATACACTATTTATTTTACATAGCATAGCTGGAAGTGGGATTGTGATCAAAATGTCATTTCTAGTTGTATTTTCTATCCACGACTTTGTAGCATTTAGAATACATTTCAACTGTGTTTCCTCCCCGCCCCCTCAAAAAAAAGAGAGACTGTACTCTTTCCAGGCATATAACATAAAATGAATTATTTACAGCTTCAGGAGAGAGATTTCTTTTTAATTAGTGGCATAATTAGTGAATCTTAGTGTCTGTTTTTACAAATGGTTAGTACTTTGTAAATTCTTAGAAAACTGATTTTTACATGATGGTTTGAATGGCAGCCATGTAAACCTGAGCACAAATGAGCTGTTTTACAAGAAAAGCAGGAGGAAAATCTACACAAAGTTTGCCATTACTTCATTTAGGATTTGGTTCATACGATCCCGCGTGGAGTTTAGTACATAAATAAAAAGCTGTTTAAGATACTACTTTTCCTAATGCACAAGTGAACCAAAAAGAGTGTGAACAGGAAGAGATGCTTACACTGTGTGGCAGACAGTGTGAACAGAAGGTGAATTCCAGAAAAACCTTTTAAAGGAAATGTGTCACTTTCTGCCATTCAAATGTGTTTATATTTACTCTGTGAAACTTATAGCTGATGTAATTTCACCAGATTTCTTTTTTTTAGTAACCCCAGAACCAGAATCCTTAATTTCAGCACTAGTTTTACTGTAACCAAACAGAATTAGACACAAAGAGCAGAATATTTTCAACTTCTGATATAAGGAGAGAAGCTGCAGCTGTTTCAAAGGTACTGCATCTATAATCAAGGGCAATGGTGGAAGAGATTAAGAACTCAAAAACTGAAGCAACCAGCAGCTGCATTTGTTCTGCTTATATGAGAAAGGGATCCTGTTGTGCTCATTTGCATTTTAGACTTCTTGATTAAAAAAAATTTATGGCAGACTCCTGGCCTCCTTGAAGTAAGGACACAGCAGCCTGGAGAGATGCTGTATCAGAACTGCCAGCACAGTATAGTCCAGAGGCACCAGATTAGGGAGTAAAAGCAGGGATGGGAACTATAGTCATAACTTGTGCTCCTAAATGCATTAGAAATTAGGAACTTTCACAAATATCCTTCATAATAATTTATAATGTGCAAAGCAATCAGATAATTTCCTTTAGCATTGAGACTGATTTCAGAGGGAACTGGCAATCTTGTAAAGCTATTTCTATTGAGACCTATGGGATTTTGTTTGGATTTTCTAAAAAAGCATAAAGGCTACTGACATTGTCTTCCCACCTTTGCCAGTGGCAGGAAGTCTGGGGCAATAAAGCATTTTAAATCTCAAATCTTAACATTTTAATGGACAGGGAATATGCCAAAACATTAGGGAGAAAGCAGACAGTACATCAGCAAAAGTAGTCTTTGAGGCAGAGCAGTGACTGTTATGTATCTGAAGTTAACCATTCCAAGACTTACAGCTATCACCTCCAAGCAGAGTGTCTTCGTTTTGTACCATCCTAAATGTCTAAAGAACAGGCACAGCCAAGCAAGAATGGCCTGCAACAAAGAACCAGAAGGAAAAAGGTTTCTGATTTACTGTTTAGCACCCATTCTTGTAAAGCTGCCATTTTGCTTACCCACAGTTGTGAGAAACCCCCATTTCTCCCAACCCCAGTTTTCAACAATGTAAGAGAATTTTAGTAGTCTCTTAGAGAATTTTCCATAATGTAAGACTGATACTAAACTTGCATGTGAAACCTCAGGTTGCTCCCTTAGAAGACTCCAGCACAGGAGTGAGGCCAAAGAAGCTGTAAACTTCCACCATGCTGGGTCTCAGGGTTGTATCTAAACACCAAGTAAAAAATAGCAGAAGTTACTGTCCTCAGCAGGCTGCTCTAACTTCCAGTGCTGGTAACATTATCACTAGGCCAGGCAAGGAACTCGGTGTGTTCCAAGTAAGAACATCATAAAAAAACAAAAGCAAAGACAAAAAGGGAATTTTTAGCTAACCAAGAATGTTTGCAAATGGAGGGAAAATGGTGGGGAAATCTGCTTTTTGTGGAGAATGGCTCTTTTTCTTAAAAAGTTTTCTTAAAACATTTCTTTTTTTAGATAATAAACTCACTCCTCCTCCTTTTGAGAATCTTCTGGACAAGAAACTCCAGCATTTTTTTTGCTCAAGTCACCATTTGTAAAAAAGGAATTTTGACCAGCTGTACATACAAGTATAGCTCTGTTCCCAAGAGGTCAAGTGTGATAAGTGTCTTTAGTCAGTCCACATCCTATGTCTTTCAGCACAATCAAGCAAGCACAACTCATGTTTTTTATTTATATGATTTGGCTGAATGTTTCTGGAGCAATGCTGTAATAATGTACTTACAAACCTGAGAACCTGGGTTTTAACATAATTTGAATTCTGAGGAAGTATGGCTGAGACTGATGTAAACTGCACCACTGTGTTTACTGAGGGATTTCTGCAAAGTAGCTTCATGACTTCATCCTGAATTATTCTTCAGGAAGGGGCCTCATTCAGAGGTGCTGAGAATCCTCAGTTCCTCTGAAAGTTAGTGAGCCATTGGTACAGAATGATAACATTTTGAATGCTGCTCCAAACCATACCTATCTCAGTTGACTGTGACTTCTGCTCTAATTTGGGATTTGGCCGAAGCACAACATTCACATCAGTCCTATCCTGACATCAACGGTTACTTACATTTCTTCATTATTCCACTTTTACCAGCTGGCCTATTATATTATGTCACAAGGGACTGTATCCATTGCATGAGGTTATGCTACATCTGTGAACATAATGCAAAACTGGGGTTGGGGGAAATGGGGGTTTCTTACAACTGTGGGGAAGTAAAATGGCAGCTTTACAAGAATGGGTGCTGAACAGTAAATCAGAAACCTTGAGATCTCCTGATTTATGAATTACTGTTATGTGAATGAGTTATGTTACCACAAACATATACCAAGGAAATATACAGTTAAACTGTTCGAGCAAGTCAAGGACTCTCTTTGCTTATCTATCCAGAAGCACTCTGGAAGCTCAGGCTTAATGTTTGAAATTGAGGAAAAAAAAAAAAAAAATTAAAATCTTAAAAGCATTTCAAATACTCTATTGTGTAAACTGCAGTGAAAAGAAGTCTACTTCTAAATGAGAGCACCCTGACAGGCTGGGGGAAAAAGCGCTTCTGCATTGACTTCATATCACTGAAGAAGTTGTCAGATTCTCCAGGTAGATGAATCCTGAGCCAGAATAAAACGGCTGTGCCAAAATGTTTCCCTTAAACCATATGGTGGCATACGAGAAAAGAAAGACTTCAACAAATCTGAGTTAATTGATACCAGCTGGGAGTTTGCTCCAAAAAGTCACTATTTTCCTTCTATTTTACAAATCATGAAGCTCTGTTCACATTTTGTGAAGCTGTATTTCATGCAGTAACACTTTTATGCCCATGGATATTATGAAACAATATACATTTGGTGAGAGAAACCAACATCTGCATCTTCTGTGTCCATGGGTGCAGAAGAAAATGGCAAAACACATAGGACTGTACTGTGGCATTTAGTCTGCTACTATTCAAGTAGTGCTGTGAAGAGAGCTTTTGAAAAACTAAAACAATAATGTTATTATTGTCACCAAACAATACTGCTCAAAGAATCAGTGCTATATATAAACTCCTAAGAATGTTTTCATCAGGTTGGGAAGCCAAGTCTTTGTGAGGCTGAAAAGAGGTTTTAGTAACTGAACAAGTGTCCATTCTGCACTGCATTCCCCAAGGGTTAGAAAAATGGCAGAAGGCTACATAGTTTGTGGCATATTAGCATTTTTTTTTAATATGCAAAGCTAGGAAAATGAAAATATATCTTTGTTTTATACGATTTTCTTTAGCCCTCAGAGTACTGAACTATTCTTCAAATGCCTTTCACTAACAAAGACTTAACATTTACCAGAGGATCAGGCAAATTCCTCAAGCATTAGAAGCATAGTTGATTAAAAAAGCCTGCATTTAGTAATTAAAACAATGCAACTAATCCACAACTTGAAATATTTTGGAAGTATATCACAGGGTGAATAATGCAGCTGTCAAGTAAAGAAGAGCTTTTCTCATAAAAGATCACTCCACAATATGAGTATTTCCAGATCCCCTCCAGCTATAGTGCAATTTTGCATAGTCTGAGATTTTTAATATTTCTTAATAGCCAATATAAATCACAAAATTTCATAACTGCAAAGTATCCTAGGGTTGGTTTAACACTTACAGAGAGCTGTGTTATCCTGCTAATGCTTACATGCAAGTGGTTTTGGTTCAAGTAATGTAATTAAGATGGGTTTTATACCTTGGTGGCCATCCTTTTGTAAGAGCTTTGCCATTCCATATACAGAGTGGCTTAAAACTTTAGGTTATGTAATTAGTCATGACAGACAGATCAGGATGACTGTGGAATCCCCAAATTTATATGAAACAGGCCTCAAGGAACCAAACACTGTGAACTTAAGAGTTCACAGGGAAGGCCCCCTTTCCTTTTCTGTCATCCTGATGGACATGACCTTCTCACTTCACATCTTTACTGCTTCACCAGTGTGGTAGTTTAACTTTAACATGCAAGTCTTACAGAAAATTTGGGGCATCCTCAGTAAGAGCTCCTGCTATTTTTCAAGCCTGAACGAAGTCAAGGTATTTTCTCATGTAGATTTTTCATTCAAGAAAGGAAAAAGGTTATGTTATTCACAACATTTTTTCCCTTAATTTCTGTTACTTCCATCTATAAATGTGTTAATCTCTCTCAATTACGTTCCTCTCTATCAGTTATGGAGGAAAAAAGGTGCTGTTTGCTGTAGATGAAAATAATGAGGATACTTATTCTGTGTCAGGCACTTCAGAAACCATGACTGAAGCCAGTCACCAGGAAAACCGCTTTACTTGTGGATACCATCAACCATAGATGTCTCTCTCTATACTCATTCATTCATGCTTCAGCACAGGAAGCTAAACTTGCCACACTAGAGGTGTTGGAACCTGAGGAGCAACCATTACTCCCACCTGCAGGAAAAGGGGAATCACAACTGAAGGGAGCTCCTGGTTGTAACACTGATGTCTGAAACAGGGATTGCTCAGCAGCATCCTATCAAGCTACCAGCAGGTACTACTTTGCCAGTTCTTCTCTTCAAGTTGCATCAGTCTTGATAGACCCTCCATCACAAGAGAAAAAAAGACAAGAGGATCTTAAGATTCACATGGAATTCAGTCTAAGAGATAAATAACAAATAACTAGGTAGCTCATCTAGGTCTGTCTGGGAGGAGAAAAAATTACTCGGTAGTGATTTGGAAAAAATTTATAATGCATTTTGAGGGGATTTTACTTTCAACATTTTTAGGTATTAAGACTAAAGAAAGAAATATATGTGAGTTTTCATTTCTACTATCTCTGTACCATGCATATTTATGTAACACACTACAACTGACAGGTATCTGGAGATGTCTATCAGGTGCTATCTGCTAGCACCTATCTATCAGGTGCTATCTGCTAACACCTTCCTATTTAAACAAATCACACTGAAACTGATCCATGTAAATTACACAGCCTCTTAACAAAGGGCACATTGGTACTTACCTTTATCTCCTACAAAACATCTCTGCAGATATTCTCAAATCACAGAAGAATACAAATGTATACAACCTAACCGGATCACACTAAGATGATTATTTCTGCATTGATGGAAAGGCACTGCTAAACCCCTCCAACATTCCTACAACGCTCCAAAAGAGGTGAACACAATTTCCCTGAGAAATTTTCCCTGAGCTCCCAATTGTCTTCTTGGTACTCAAGATTACAAAAATGGAAATTTAAAATATAGAGCTGATGGGATGTAGAACTGTAACACAGTGATTATTTCTAAAGGAATAATACAAATGAAACACCAGGCTCTTAATTGCTATTCAATTTAACCTGGAGTTTTAAGAATTAAAAAAAAATAAGAACCTTTTCCTCGAGTTTATTTTTAGCCAATTTAAAGCCTTGACTCTGTTACAGTACCACAAGAGAAACAAATTACATTGCAATATGTCAGTAGAAAGGTACGCATAGGAGGTCCTAGCAAGTATCAGACAGTGGAAAATCTTAATTCATATTTATGACTGCAGTATCCTGGGGTGCATTAGAAGGGGTGTGGTTAGTAGGTCAATAGAGGTTCTCTTCCCCCTCTACTCTGCCCTGGTGAGGCCGCATCTGGAATATTGTGTCCAGTTCTGGGCCCCACAGTTCAAGAAGCACAGGGAACTGCTTGAGAGAGTCCAGCACAGAGCCACCAAGATGTTTAAGGGAATGGAGCATCTCCCGTATGAGGAAAGGCTGAGAGAGCTGGGGCTCTTTAGCTTGGAGAAGAGGAGACTGAGGGGTGACCTAATTAATGTTTATAAATATGTTAAGGGCAAATGTCAGGAGGATGGAGCCAGGCTCTTCTCAGTGATGTCCAATGGTAGGACAAGGGGCAATGGGTGTAAGCTGGAACACAGAAGGTTCCGCTTAAACTTGAGAAGAAACTTCTTTACAGTGAGGGTGACAGACACTGGAACAGGCTGCCCAGGGAGGTTGTGGAGTCTCCTTCTCTGGAGACATTCAAAACCCACCTGGATGCCTTTCTGTGTGATCTCATTTAGGTTCCTGCTCCGGCAGGTGGATTGGACTAGATGATCTTTTGAGGTCCCTTCCAGTCCCTAATATTCTGTGATTCTGTGTGATTCTGTGATTGTTGATCTTGGATATTACATAGTACAAAATGAACATTTCCTTCCTCAGCACATAGTAAATTGTGCATATGCCTGTTTCTGCATATATTATGTTGATTACATTAAATAAGAAATCCTTGTTTCAGAAAAAAAAAAGTATGAATACATAGACACATCTAGGAGACAGTCTCAAGAGGTTGGTGGTTGTGGATCATCTTAGTTTGTACATGTTCTCTCACAGCCAACCAAACTGCATCATGATGTGCCTGCTTTCACTTCACTGTGAAGGTTACAGAGCTGAACTCTGGCATCCATATTTCCTTTTCTTCAAAAGAGGTGGCATAGGAGAAAGCTCTGTTGGCTTCAACCCAGGTAAGAACTGCTTAGCTCCAGGCAAACAGCTGGCTGGCCCAGGTCAGAAGTTAACTCTTTTTGCTTAGTGATTTCATTCAGGACTTGGTTATTGCACAGCCTTTATAGTCTCTCTCTTGTCTTTTCATTGTATTTGCTTTGGAAGCTGAGACTGAATCTTTCACGTATATAAAGTCACAGCAAGTTTTGCTTTTGGCTTTAGTGGGGTCAGTATCCTGTGTGAGCACACTGTGAGCTCCGTCTCCCTTTAACTTACAACATGTCAAAACATTTTTGCAGCTCTATAGAAAGTGCTGTAATCTTAAAACAGATGCTTGTTGTAGATAAGCAGGGAATGGCATACTCTGTGCTGATGGTAAATCAAAACAGTGCTGTCTCTGTGAGCTGTTACTAACGCTTTGGTCTTCACCAGCCAGCAGCAGTGTAAGGGATGCTCTGCTGCCAGCTTGGAAAACTCTCAGTCGTTTGTTTCCTAGAGCCAATATTACCTGCAGTTCCCATATAATAGAGCTCACAAGACACAAGAAGGAAGAATGGAAAACTGAGACTTCTCCAAAGATTTCCACTGCGTGCTCATTTTAATCCCTGGGAACCATCAAATAAAGAGAGGATTTTATTTTTTACTCTGATTCCCAATTTGCTTTGGTTTTAAATAAAAAAAGAGTCACTACCTCTTCACTCTGTGTTCAAATCTAGTGACAGCTTTCAATGCATCATTTTAATTAGGCTTCCAAATTTGTTCATAAGCTGCCCAGGTCACAAGGAGAATTAAAACCAAACACTGGTAACATGTTTCTGCATTACTTCTACAGGCAGCTATATTTGACTTATATCCAGAAGCAAAGCCAGCAGGACTGGAAAGGGCATCAGTGAAGTCTGATACTGTTTGAGCTTCTGGAAGCTCTGCTCTGAACAATGCAGTGCCTCTGTTACTTTAGGATTTGTATGAGAGATACAGGCTTAGTAACTCTCAAACAATGCATAGGTATCCAAAATTAAAAGCTGATCATTAAACTGCATAAATTATTTATCCAATGATAACAGTTGTGTTTTCAAGACACATAGTAAGATTCCTCATTCAGATATAGTCCTGGAGACCATACATTAATAATGCCTCATCTACAATTTTCATGATTAGCAGTAATTTTGCACTCATTCTAATATTTTCCACTGCACTCCCCCACATCCCCCAAGACAAGTTTCAAAGCAAGGCTAAGATATAATTTCTCCTGAGCTTATGGCTATGTAGAAAAGAGAATTTTATAATCATTATTATATTCTGTGTCTTCCAGGAATTCAAAGACAGCCAGTTTTCCAGCATTCACAAGACAAAATGGAAAACCCACATTCCTTCCTCACTTTTCAGCATCTCACAGCAAAAGCCTGGCAAAAAGCTGAGATGCATCAGGATTCAATGGATATATCAGTCAGAGCTAAGCGCACAGAACCAGAGTTTATTAGCGATTAGATCCCAGCAACCCATCCTGACGTTCCAATTTTAGCTCATCAGCAGCTCAGGGGCAGAGAAGAACCAGCCAAAAATACAAACACACACACACACACTTTCACCCTTTCCTGGATTTTCTGTGGAAGTACAAATGCATTTTTTTTTTTTCAAATTTGCTGATTTCTTACAGTATTTTAAAAAATACCTGATCCAAAACACCATTTACTACCATGCAGATAAAAAAAAAAAAATCGGGGAAGCTGCTGGGAGTGAGACAAGTAAGTTTGTGTATCTTAACTATGAATTTTCAGACTTTCAAGTGTTCACTAGCTTGTGAATTTAATCTTAACTCTGAATTCCCTGGGCTTTAAAAATCCATGTCTAAATACTTTTCTGCTAACTACAACAATCTTGTAGGAGTCTTGTGTTGTCATTTACTACAGTTCACACTGAAGTCAAACTGCTTTCACTTAAAGAAACAGGTTTATTAAGGCATATACCATTCCTGGTACCTTTTGCTTTAGTGCTTTGCTCTCCTTTTATGTACACTGAAGATTTTTACCCAGTTATGACTATCAGTACCTTTAATCCCAGTGATGCTACAGGCAGAGAAAGGAGATTCTTCCTCCAGTTCCCCCAGGCAGTTCTTCAGGGTGGCGGTTCCGACATGCAGAGACCTCGCATCAGCTGCTGCAAATTTCCTGTGGACCAATTAAGAGAAGACTTCACTGGACAGAGTTGTCAACTGAGATATTTCCACAAGTGCTACAATAAACTTCTGAAAATGACTATCCAAACTAAGCTATTATGATGCCAAATGAAGTCCTGTAAATGCTGGTAGAGTAGTAGGCTGTGTCTCAGACACTAGCTTGGGCTTCTGAGGTCAGAACAAAGGGCAACCATTTGCCTTTTTTGCTCTCTCCATTTCTCAGATGCTACTGACCCAAATACAGAAGAAATTGTAAATTACAGCCATGATATAAGTGGAAATTACAGCCATGATATATTATTTTTTTCTTTTTGTTTACAATCAGTTTGTGCATCATGAACTAGCAAACAAGTTATATTACATTTGTTAATCACCTCAAAATCAATTTTGTTACTCAAGTTACCATGATAACCCTGTATGTTACCAGGCAAAACCCATTCCTTTAGGACACACCAGAAAAAGGGTTTTTTTTCATGTTTTCAAGCCTGCAAAGTAAGTAGTGAAGGCTTGCTTTTCCAAATTATAGAAAGATACAGTCTGTGCAGTCTTTTCTGTGGTATTGACTGTGAAATGGTAACCACAACATTCATTGAAAAAAAAAGGAGAAATATTTCAAAATGAATTCAGCCTCCTCACTACATGACAGTAATCATTCCTGCATTGACTTATCATTTGTCCACATGTTTTCTCATTTCCTACAGTGGTATTTCCTTTTGCGACGGGATAATATTGCTATTATTTTCCCACTGTTCTTTATGTTCCCTTGTTAATGAACATTCAGGGTAGCGAAGTTCACCCAAATAATTCTCTGCATTTCTGTAATATCACCTACAAAGTAATCTTTGTGAAGAACTCAGAAACATCTTTTTTGTCAATAATGAATTTATCAAAGAAAAATAACGATGAGGCAGCTAGAAGTATTCTGCTAGGCACAAAGTTTGGTAAATAATATTTGATTAAAAACTTTCAGAAGTGTCAAAAATATTGGAAAGTTAAATTTAAAACCTTTAGTTAAAAAAATAGAGAAAAAAGTTAAGTAAGAGGACTAAAAAGGGGTTAAGAAACATTAAAAACACTTAAGGAATTGTGAAGACCTACCCTATAAACATGGGAAATACCAACATAAGGATGCATCCTCAGGAAAAGTCCATAAAAGGATGTAATAATCAGTGTTACTTAAACACAATTTTTAAGTGTAAAATAAATACCACTGTATCATAAGTTGTTTAAATCAATTAGGATTTTTTTTAAAGTAAAAATTTATATCTGACAACTCACAGCTGTTAAGGAATATATAGTGTAATTTGCTTTGCTGGATTACCAGAGGTATTTAGTTATTCATCTTCTAAAAATTATTTCTATTTTTTATTATTTTAGTTTGAAACAACAGGAATCAGTAAGCATCACTGTAGCTGAAGGAGCTACAAGATTTTCATATTTTATTAAACAAAGATTCCTAAGAAATAACACAGCTTTGGAAACTTACAGAAGGGAATTAGAAATATAAGTTAAAAAGGATAATTTTTAACTTTAGTGCTATCAAGAAAAAATAAAAATTTAATTTTCATAAAGCTACACGCTGCCTTGCAATGTTGAGATCTCATTCATGTTTTAATCTTCCCAATCGTGGGAAAAAAAATAGGTGTAATAGTAGGAATAGAAACAAAACATTTTGAGTAGCAAGGGCTTTGAGAGTCACACCGTTTTATTATATTCAATTGCAATCAGAGGATCTTAAATGGAGATTAGCCTTGAGCAGCCAATACACTGGCTGTTCCTGGGATACTCAGGGCATGATGGTCTGATGGTGTATCTAAGTGTGTACTAACTCACAAGGGCCACCAAGAATTTCATATCTGCAATAAGAAATATCTTAAAAAATTACTCTTGTCCTTTCTACTTTTGTGTTAGGTGGCATAATGACAAAATGAATGAAATGAAAAAGGTATCTCTTAGAGCAGAAATCTTTTGGGAGATAGTTGCATATATATCTTGCAGCAGGCAGCCAAATCATTAAGTCTGCATAGAACTCTGCTGCTGGGAAGAAATTGGTTGCAGAGAAATCTATCCTCTTTACACTTTGACATAATTCTGGGTATAAGTGAAAGTAGCCTAAAGATTTCCCTTGTTTCCTTCCAAGATAGCAAGTCCTCCTGTGATAGCACCTTCTGGGGTGACAGGGTGAAAGTGCTGTGGATTGTTTTGGGGAGGGGTTATCCTTCAGTCAAGGCAGGTCTCAATATTGCAACAGAACTATGCAAGGTAGGCTGAAGAACCAGCAAGCTGGGCTAAAACTTGTTCCTCTGATGCTGTATGCTGCTGAGCAGATGTGCTCAACGACACAAAGGAGGAAACACTAGATATATAGGGAAAACAGACCTATAGACAGAATTACCTCACCCCAGTAAAGTCACCAAAGCTATCATTCTGCCAACATACCAAGGCAGTTAAACCTTGGGGCTGCAGCTGCCTCTGAAAGGTGTTGTGAAAGGCAAAATGGAGCTTCTCTTTGCAGCAGTTATACACAGAGCAAGTAAAGTTTAATATAAAGAACTCCAACCAACTTTCCCACAGTGCCATTATCTGCAAACTGGTTTGGAGGAGCATCTTGATGGAATGGACAGAGCAAGAACCTTCAACAAGAAGCAAGTTTGGCTGCAGACAAGCTAGAGTCCAGTCTAGAGATCTTCTACCCTTTTCTCCAGCAGCAGCAGCAGAAAATAGCAGCAGGCATAATTATGGCTAAGGAATCTGAATTATTTTAAGTTCACTAAGCTTCACTTCCTTGTGCTCAGCAAGTTAACAATCGTCAGCAGCAATATTTAGAAAGAGATGGCAGATACAGCAAGAGTGCCAGATTACATAGAAGAAGTTAATGTTCAGTCCAGGAAAGTCTCCTTCCTCCACACCAAATTAAATCAGTGAGATTGAAAATTAATGTCAACTCATTTTCCTTATTTTATACAAAGAAATAAATCCTCACTTACTTGTGAAATGCAAAGTGTAACAGGGAAAGCTCTAGTTTCTGTAATTAAGCACTACTAGGCCATTAAAAATGAATATATAAGTCTCCCATAGATGGCCACAGAAAACCTGCTATCCCAAGCTTGCAATGTGCCTGGCTATATACACACTGACTTAATTACTAGCAATCATTTTCACATGCTGCTAATTAGTTTCAATTTGTATTAAAAGCAAAGCATGGGCTATTTGAACAGCTGACCTTAGAAATATTCTTCAGGAGGAAGGACTGACTAGCTATGATATCTGAAGCGTGCAGACAGTGTGTTTTCTGTAGATGCTTCATATAAGGATCAATGGGTTCACAATGAAGATACTTAGATAACCCTAAGGCCTGAGCATTTGGGTCAAGAAGCAAGTTCTATTATCAAACTCTACTCATAAGTCCTGAACTGCAACTAGAGCTATTGGTGATTCAAAATCAACTTCTTCTGAATGACTGGCTCTGTGTTATATCAAAGCAGAGATTCTAACAGTCTCAGGAATAAATAAACTAGCACTTTCACTTCTGTGAAAGTTTGAGTGCTTTGTGCCTGTTGCCAGATCTCCATGCTGTATAGATAAGCTTGGTTGACATGACCCTTCTTGATTTCTATTCATGTCACATAACAGAGTAGCATTAACTTTACAGGGGAAAAAAAAAGGAAAAGGTAGGTATTCTCTGAACTGTTCTTTTTGGTTTTGATCACTATTACGGTATTTTTCTCAATCAAAACCTAGAATCTCTGCCACCAGCCATGAAAGTCCTGCTCTGAGAAATCCTGCTTCCTCTGACTTCATTACACATCCTGCATAGTGACTTGAGGACACTTTCTGTGTAAATATAGAAATGGTAACTCATGTCAGGATTTTATGCCCTTGTTCCCAGACAAGATTCTAACCCATCTCCCTGCACCTAAGCAAACCAACTGAGAGAAAAAGAATGAAGTGTAGACCTATAGGCTCTCCCAAGGTTGTAGAAAACTTCACGTGGCTTTTCCAGCTCACTTTGCATTTGATTTATAGGCTGTCACCAAACCAGCAGTCAGAAGCTGACATCAAGTGTCTTCTGCAAGCTTTGATTCCTTATTCATTGTAATGTCTTCTTCATTTATATTCTATCGAACCAAAAAACCCAGGATTTCCTCTCCCTTTGTTGGACAGCTTCCTGTCCCTGCAGCTGCCTTCTGTGATGTCAAAACATACGAATTAATGTTGACCGAGGATTGTGTTGCCCAAGTCCACCAAAATAAATCAGATTTGAGTGTTTAATCCTTTTAGCATCTCTGAATAGCTGAGTTTAAACAGCAAAACCTCCTGTAATCAAGAAACTCCTCCCCTTCCCCAGACAACTTGACAAGTAAAGATTCAGTATGACTTGAATCTTACACGTTGCAGTATACTGAAAGTTTCCTGTTATCTTTTATCATTTACTGTAGCAGAAAAAGACTTTTACCGCACCAAAGTCTTGTACAAGCAGCTTTCACTGTATGTATAATTGCATATCATTCTTGTCTTGTCTTGTCATCGGAGCTAAATCAATTCTTCTGGTGGCAGAGTCTGTACTCCGACTCTATATTTGAATAAAGCATCAGTTGTATTGAATGTGCTTGCATTGGCAGCCGCTTGGTCAGTCATTCAGTTTGATATTAATTGCTTCTTTGAGATCCCTTCCAGAGAACTGAGGACAAAATCCATAGTGTCTTCTTGCATTAAGAAAAACATCACATCTGAAATTCTTTGATGGAAGATTCATCTGCCTGGCAGCCAATACACTTTCTCCTTAAGAGTTAAAAAATGACTAAAAAAATTCCATAATTTAAATATTATATAATTTCCTTCCAGTGAGAAAAAAAATCAGAAATAATTTTGTTCAGAATAAAAAAATAATTTTTTTTGTTACTATTTGAACAATACTTGTAAATGATGAACAGAGGGTGGGGGTTTTTTGCAGGAAGAAGGTAATGTAATTTGTTCATTATAATAATAATAATTATTATTATTATATAAATTCCTCACCATTCTTTTATGAACATGTTTAGCTGTGTTCATGTGTGCTTTTTAATTGCTCACGTTGAAGACTACAGTACCAGTCGGTGGCAGGATTAGGTAAAATCAAGAATATCTAGCACTTGTTTTTAATGACTGGACATCTAGAAGATGAACTAAACATCTGGGATGGGGGATAGGTCTCCTGTCCATGTATTATGGTGGGTCCATTGTTGGAGCCAAATAATTTTCTTCAGGTATAGAAGGTACTCCCAGGAACTATCCAACATACTTGTAGTTATAGTCACACTTCTCATAATAAGAAATTTTTTTCCTCAGTGTATTAAATGTGTCCGGCATCTGAAAATCATTATGTGAGATTTAATCTCAAATTCATTACTTCATGGATATGTAATATGTATGTTGCATCATTTATCCATTGGCCATTAAAAATATATAAAATTGCTGTAAGCTTTTTAAAAATGTGGCACCCTTTCTTCATATAGTTACGTGTTGCTATTTCCATCATAACAATTGCAGCAGGTGCCAAATGGCACCACTCTCTTTATGATAAATGATACCTTAAGCATTATTGAAGTAAGCAGTGTCTCTGCTCACCCGAAATATTTTTTAAGAAGAGATAATCAGTTAAAACTGGAGGCTGCCAGCTTCTGCTACTCAAACATGGTCCTAGATAAGTAAGCTAAACCCCTTGTTTCACAGGTAAGTCTCACATCAATGGACACAAGATTCCTATGCCATTACTATATTGTCCCATCTGAATTTTTCCCTGAGTCCTCTCCACAGTAATATTTTCTTTTTCCATAAGCACAGTGGACAATCCAGTTTTATCCTCCTCCCATCCTGCTTTTGAAGACACAGTGGATAATACCTGGACCTCACACTCCAACACTGCAAATCATGAATGTTTCAACATCTGCAGCCTATTTACAAACAACTTTGAGGTACAACACTAACAGACCTGGTGTTTCTAATTTGAGTAAAATCTTCTGCTGAGTCTCAGGGCTAGATCCTGAGCTAGCAAGAATCACATTAGATCCATTAATTTTAAATGGATAATGTAAATTTACGCCAGCCAACTCTGACTTCAGAAAGCCACAAGGCCTTTTAGCACCTCATACTTCATCTGGAAATATCGATAAACTTGAGCTGAAATAAAAGAAGAGATTTTGCCTCTAAGCTGAGCTTTCTTAGGTAAACCATAAGAACGGCTTAGTTGTATACTGCTACATATTGCTCTACATATGCAAAAATACACATTAAGCAGATATCACTGACATTGGCTAAGGCTCTTGCCTTAATATTTTACTACAGGAAAATATTTTACTGTAGTAAAATATTAAGTCTACATGGAAGAACCACTGTAGCAGCACTGACAGCAACTTGGATACTGCTGGCTCATGGTTTGTCAGCTCACATGGCTTCACAGGAGACAGGCCAGTTGGGTTCAGAGCAGAGCATGCCTCTTGGACCCACCTCTGCCCTGGTAGGTATCACCATCACTGGTCCTCTTTCCTCTCATTTTCTCACCCCCCCAGAATTAATTCTGCTCACAGTTGTTTTGTTAGAATAAAGCAGCTGACACAAAGAAATTCAATGACAGTCTTCGAAGGGCCAAAATGAAGGCGGCAATATCAGACAACCTTGTAGCTGGCTTTTAAAAATTTGCTGGGCTTTGTCATCATTATTATGCTCGCAGACAGAGTGGACAAGCTGCAAAACTTGTGATTACTTCATCTTCAAATAAATCATGTGTCATTGCCATGTGGCACTGCACCAAGTCTCTTTGGGAGAGGTAGTTTGCTACTCTATGTGTAGCAGCTCTCTATAAAAGGTGTCATACTTTTCCTATCCAGATCTACAAGTAACAGAACCATTCTTCTTATGCTTTTGATGATGGCTTCAGTATGTCTCTCTCCTGCTACTTAAGTTTATACAAACTGACTCCAATAACAAGCCAGCTGCCAAAAGCAAAGGGGTTTTAAGAGTAGAAATCTCTATTACAAAGGTCAGGAAGATGTTCCTTATTTATAATTAACAGGGGCACACTGGAGTGATGCTCAAGAGTGCTGCTCAGAAATCAAGCAGCCGTACTACATATTTAGAGGAGGTGTGGCCCAACATGCTGAAAAGGTTGAGGTAACGCAGTGAGCTTGTCATGGGAGAACAGAGCCAAAACTCAAAGTAAAAACTACAAAGCAATATTCACATCTCCAAAGAAGCCAGGGAATTTCTGGATCCGCATCTTTTGTGCTTTAAATATGACATTTTTGGCACTTTGCCTCTTCATGTGTGTGGGTTTTAGTAGTGAAAATAAATCCTGCCTTTAAAGACTATTTCATTTTGCTTTTTCCAATGAAATACTCTACTAACAAACCCTGAGGTCAGGACCATACAAGCATCAGAGAGTTGGACTTAACGGTAAGCAAAAATAAAATTAGACCACAGTGAATTTTAGCTCCCCGAACAGCATCCTGCCATGCACATAAGTTATCCTCTTAATTATATAGGTCTACAATTCAATTTTGGGCATGCTGGCACTCCTCTATATTTGTTTCTGGAGATACTTTGGAGCTAAACCATAACTGAAGTCTAAGTAACTTTTTACCAGCCCCATAAATTTGTTAGATAGAAAAATGATAAAATAACATGAAAAATTACTCCATCAATTCCTGCACCTTACAAAGTATCTTGTCAGCCTGATTCCATTTTCTTTAGACCATCTTGCAACAAGTTTGCTAGAAACATTATATCTGGACAGATTTACTGTTAAATTTTTTTTCTAGTACAACACTTGCAACAATTTTAGCTTTTAATACAGTACGGATGGAAAAAAGTGACACACAAATGTTTGTCAATGGTTATAAGTGGAGCTGCTCAGGGGCCTGTCCTAGGTCTGGAGAAGGAGATAGATTTACCCTCATCAAGTGTGCAATGACCTGAAATGGGGGGGGATGACGGGGTGTGCAGCCAATATGATGAAAGGCAGGGCTGTCATTCAGAAGGACCTAGACAGGAGAAAAGAGCTGACAAGAAACTCATAAAATTCAGCCAGGATAATTGCCCTGACCTGTGTCTGGGACACGGGAACACCCATCAGGAAACAGACTAGGATTGCCTGGCTGGAGGAGCAGCTCTGTGGAGAAGGGCCCAGGGGACAGCTGGGTGAGCCTGAGCCAGCAGGACCCTGGCAGCAACCAGGGGTAACAGCAACCTGGGCTGTGTCAGCAGGT
This sequence comes from Antrostomus carolinensis, assembly GCF_000700745.2. NCBI lineage: Eukaryota > Metazoa > Chordata > Aves > Caprimulgiformes > Caprimulgidae > Antrostomus > Antrostomus carolinensis. The sequence goes on from NW_010308633.1 coordinate 21,693, forward strand.
GCCAGGAGATGGGGGAAGCAGTTATTCCTCTTTGCTTAGCATTCGCTTGACCATATCTGGGATACTGGGTTCATTTCTGGGCCCTCTGGGACATGAAGGTTGTCAATAAACTGTAGTGAGTTCAGCAGAGAGGTCCCAAGGCAGCCAAGGCTGGAGCACCTGCTCTGTTGAGGAGTAGGGCTGGTTCAGCCCAGAGAAGGGAGGACTTAGGGGGACATCCTGCCCTCAGTGCCTGCAGAGGTTATTGAGAGCAGAGTCAGGCTCTTTGCTGAAGTGAATAGTGGCAGAATGAAAAACAATGAGCATAAATCGGAATGAGATGATTTTTCCTGGATGTAATGAAATGTAAAATAGTAAAATTTTACTATGAGGATAATTAAGCAGTAGAGTAGGAGCAGACCTGGTGGGACAAAGCCCTGAGCAACCTGGGTCTGTCAATACAGGTCTTGTTGGTTGCAATGTATTCCCTTCCACTAGCACTATTGTTTGTCCTACTACCTCAGCTGCTCCAGCTGCATATTAATTCCTTTGGAAGGGATGTAGCTGATAAAATACATTAGTATAAAACAGAATTTGTAAGTAGCAAGAACAAAAGAAGCAAGTTTGGGGGTGAGGCATAAAAACTACACTACAGTGCTGAGGCAGCAGAAAATAACCCCTGTATGCCTCTACAGTTAGCAACTGAAATGATTTGCACTCTGTGATTAGATTAATGGACATCGACTTTGATGTATGTTGGGCATTTCATCTTTTAAAATGAATTTTCATGAGAGAACGTTTTTGCCCACTCTATATTCATCAATGCTGATGATTTTGCTCATTTCCATCAAAGGGCTTTCTTTATAGACAATTCTCCCATTGACTAGTGAAGAGGAATTTGACCCACACCCTTTAGTTTGGTACTGACATCTTAAACTGCTGGTGTAGAGTAGACTGTAATAATTTCTGCTTTAGGAAGAGGTCATGAAGGTACAGATATACATACCTCTCTACCACCACACATCACTAAAGACTATTACCCAGATACCTTCTGGATCCTCCAAGTAGATTAGGTTTGAGTGTTAAAGGAGAAGGAGGCACTAGAAGCATTTGAAAACATGAATTACAGAGTGGTCAAAATGGAAAGATAGAGATCTTGCTGTGTCAGTGAAGAAGCTTTCCCATTATCAGTTAAAATTCTATTTATTCTGCAGTTCGCACCTGAAAAATGCCAGTATATACACATGATAGTCTAAGAAAATATTGGTGTGCCATACTATCCCACAACAGTCCATTTCATCCACTGATTTCCTGACACT
>NW_010308633.1:23034-31891 GCF_000700745.2 Antrostomus carolinensis
CTTGTGAGGACCTTCTCTCTCCTTAAGCTTAGGATAGCTTTGGTATTTCCTCACCTTGCAGTACAGTGGGCGTAGGCTTCTGGCTGCAAGTGGGATGGATGTATGGTGCTCATAGTGAATGTGTTCCAGAGCTGGCATTGCAGCACATGCTGCTGAAGAGAATTTCCTGTCTGAGTCAGCCAGAACTCTCCCAGGGGCTTTTCCTGTGGTACAGCTCCTCAGCAAGCTCCAACCTCAGAGCTACAGCTGGGCCCTATCGGATGCTATTCTTATCACTAATGTAGGTTAGGAGATATGGCAGCAACATGCAAATGGAAAATCCTTGTGGTAACTACCAAGACTTTCCAGACTAAAACTTGAACCACTAACATTCAAAACATAAAGGACTGATTTCAGTCTCTGAGTAGCTCAGTTAACTTCTAGGGAGTTATATTGACCTACTCAGAGAAGAGTTTTCCCCAAATCCTGAAAGCAGTTAACACAAACAGCCACACAGAAGCTGTGTAGGCCATTGATTTTTTAGTTTATTTTGCATGTAGACTAACTTCACCTACTGGATTTAAGGAGTGTTCATTCAATTTTATGGACTGTTATTTCTTCAATGGCACCAAATCACGTAAAAATCTCATAAGGAAAGAATTCTCTAATGCCAGGTAGTAAAAAATTAGCAGTATCTTCATTCTCCACCTGCTTTTCTTTTTGTTAGGATCATGTACTTTATTGTGGTTTTGTCAAAAAAGTGAAATGAAATTTGATAGTTATGATTTAAGTAACAAAAGAACTTGTGGGTTTGGATGTAGTAACCAGGGCTGTCTGTAAAAGCAGAGGTTTGTGTAAACGGATTTAATACATTCAGTGAGGCTGAGCATTCTAGCTCTCATAGTTATTTATACTAACTTGGAAAATCCAAACCTTGTTTTCCTATTTGGAGTTTCATTTTTTTGGTCTAAAATACACATAATAAGTGCTCCAGGCTGTTGGTAGCTGTTAGATACATCTCTGCACTCTCCAAACCCTCAGATTGCATTTTTTTTTCCTCAATTATGTTGAAATTGAACAACATTCTGAAACACTTGCACTTTTGCAAGTGTTGATTGTAAGGCAGAGAACAGGTAAAGCTGAAAAGAAAGATCTGAGTGTTCATCCTCAGACAGCTCTGTAATGAGGACCATAAAGCCCCTCCAAGTACTCTTCCCACAGAAAGAGGCATCTAGATGATAAGGCATGGATGCTTAGTTATGAAATTTGGAAGACTAAGTAAGTGGAAGGAATATGGCGTGGAAGATAAAGCACACCATACCTTAAGGCTATTCAATGCCTAAATAAACAAACACTTCTGAAAGAAACCCAACAACCTTGGTGTGGTAGAAATTTCCCTTTGTAATGTGGCTAGAATGCTTATGTTAAATGCAAATCAATAAAAGTTGAACTCCAGCACAGAACCACTGAAACAAGCCCTGCCTCCACTTAGTAAAAGCAACGCTGATATTTGAGAAACTGAAAACTCTTTTCTTCTCAGAGACTTTCCAATGCTCTACTGTTTCCTGCAAACAAGGGAGAGTAATATAGCTACACAGGATGCTGCTTGCAAATTGAACAACCCACAAAACCTTTGTTCTTTTTTATGGCTGAAAGTATTCCCAGAGGTATAATGCTACTATGCTCTACACTTGATCCTGCCTCTATGCTACACTACAACACTGCTCATGGTGTTAGGGAGACCTACTTTGCAAAAAACTTAACAGAGAAGTTGATTTTCAGTTGTGGCCAAGTAATTAAGAAAAATGTTTTTTCTCTTGCACAGAAAATAAAACAAAATAAAGCTGTGCATTCCTGAGGTTATGTTAAGATGCATTTGTTTCTGTCTCTGCCTGTGGTAAAGTAACAGAACTTGTGGCCCAGAAGGCCAACCGTATCCTGGGCTGCACCAAGAGAAGCGTGGCCAGCAGGTCGAGGGAGGTGATTCTGCCCTTCTACTCCGCTCTTGTAAGGCCCCACCTGGAGTGCTGTGTCCAGTTCTGGAGCCCCCAACACAAGAGAGACGTGGACCTGTTAGAACAAGTCCAGAGAAGGGCCACCAGGATGATCCGAGGGCTGGAGCACCTCTCCTATGAGGACAGACTGAGAGAGCTGGGGCTGTTCAGCCTGGAGAAGAGAAGGCTCCGGGGAGAATTTCAAGGTTCCTCCAAATACAAAAATTCAAGAAATTATTTTCCTGAAACACTCTGCATTCCACAAATTTAACATCTACCTTCTATTTTATTGCTGATGGAAATTACATCTTCCTTTTCTGTGAGCTATCCATCTCCTCTTTCTGTGGGCTGGTGTAGGTGGCTGATCATATAAATAGACCTATCCTCAGGTAGGCCCTCAGCTAGTGTAAAAGTAATTTATGTAGCCTGTTTGTTTCCTTCTTTGGGTTCACTAAGGAACAAGGTAAGCTATAAAAATAACTGGATGAAGTAGTCATTGAATACAAATGAAAGTTATTATTTGCATAACATTGGTTCCCAAATTCTGTTAAAAAGCTGACTCATCAATTGAGGACAGAATTCTGGTGAGGAAGATTAATTGCTTTTCAATGAATCCCCCATACTTAGTGGAAACTGTGTTCATTACAGATGGAGTGCTTGACTATGCAATCATTACTACTGACATCAGTGAAACTACTTTAAGATTCATGGGCTGAGGACTGACTGATGAATTGGAATAGTATTTATTCTCATCTTCAAGCAGGGCCATACAGGAGCAGTATGACTTTTCTGATTGACCTGAGGATGAGCAGGAGGAAGTCCTAAATTGACAGTGTGATTAATACTGACATCACAGTGATGCTCCAGTCTGTTTCATTAAAATCGATCCTGAAATTATAGCTATCGAGCTGCTGCTTCTCATTTATCCAGCTCCAAAGAGAAGGACTTGGGAGTGGTGGTAGATGAGAAGCTGAACATGAGCTGGCAATGTGCACTTGCAGCCCAGAACACCAATAACTGTATCCTGGGCTGCATCAAGAGAAGCATGGCCAGCAGGTCGAGGGAGGTTATTCTCCCCCTCTACTCCGCTCTCGTAAGGCCCCACCTGGAGTGTTGTGTCCAGTTCTGGAGCCCCCAACACAAGAGAGACATGGACCTGTTAGTACGAGTCCAGAGGAGGCCACCAGGATGATCCGAGGGCTGGAGCACCTCTCCTATGAGGACAGGTTGAGAGAGTTGGGGCTGTTCAGCCTGGAGAAGAGAAGGCTCCGAGGAGATCTTATAGCACCTTCCAGTACCTGAAGGGGGCCTACAAGAAAGCTGGGGAGGGACTTTTCATAAGGGCAGTTAATGACAGAACAAGGGGAAACGGGTTTAAACTGAAAGAGGGGAGGTTTAGATGAGATATTAGGAAGAAGTTCTTCACTGTGAGGGTGGCCAGACACTGGAACAGGTTGTCTAGAAAAGTTGTGGATGCCCCCTCCCTGGAAGTGTTCAAGGCCAGGTTGGATGAGGCTTTGAGCAACCTGGTCTAGTGGAAGGTGTCCCTGCTGATGGCAGGGGCGTTGGAACTGGATGATCTTTATGGTCCCTTCCAACCCAGACTCTTCTATGATCCTATGGTATCTCAGTACCGGTACACTGAAGATTCAGCAGCTGAAGAAGTAAGTTGAAGCCAAAGGCCATCAGATCTTTTGCTGGTATATGCCACTGCAGCTCTACTGAAGGGTAACAGAGTTTCAGCAATTCACACTAGCTGAAGCTCTCCAGATGAAAACACTTACCTGGAAGGAAAGATTGAGACCATACATCACAGAGCAGCCTCAGAACCTGACAGTTATTTTTTTCTTTTATACCCAGTGAATGTGCAGGTACTAAGGGGAAAATGGGAGTGAAGGGAAGATTAGAAACTGAATAATTATGATTGTGCTGAAGTAAGAAAGAGCTGTGGAAAGCTGACTCATAATGAAATAACAAACGGGGCACCTGGGGTTGGGGGAAGACCATCATGTTTGGTGCCTCAATAAGGTTAATTAATAGGTGAAAAACACCAAACAGGACGCAAAAAGCAAAATGTGACAGATACCAATGAGGTAACTAAGGCCATTTAGTGCATTGCCTATCAAAAGTCAAACACATGCAAAACCAGAACTGCAACAATCCATTATAGAGCACATGACTGTTGTTTATAAATTCTGTTTTATACCTGCTGGAAATTACCAAAGTAGTTTTTGCACAAAAGAAACTTGAAAGGTCTATAACTGAATAATTTACTCAGCTTGAAAACACTCCGAAACATGCTAACTGAAGGGGAGGTGTAGTGTTCACAGTGCTCCAAACCTCACTCCCTGAGCTGTAGGACTGTGAGCTGTTTTCTCACAGAGGCGAGCGTCGCTTCTGTGGAGGGACCCAGAGAATTTCATTGAAATCCACTCTTTGTTAGGATCTACAGTAACATCATCTGTTGGAGTTACCCAGGATTATTGTGTGCCCTGCTTCCTTAGCTATCTTTCATATTTGCAAGCAGCTATGCTGCTTGGGAACCCTGGGCAAATATATTGGTGTGAGTGTGCACTTGTGTGCATTTGTGTGTTTGCCAATACTTTTTGGCACAGACAGAATGCATCTGGCTCAAAGAAACTACAGGATATGTACTCTGACAGCATTCCAGTATTAGTAATGACATTCAACTGAGGCAGACATATCTATGGAACAATCATGCATTTGTCTGGTCTTTTGAATCAGAGATGCTAACTTGAATTGGAAAGGGCAAGGCCTTTTCAGAGCGCTGACGAAGCAGTTGGGAGTAGGAGATCTAGAAGGCTAACTTTTTTTCCATCTTGTTCTTTGGAGCCTAAATATGCAAGAACAGAGTACAGCCTGGGGGAGGCTTTGCTCATGCCTAAGCCTCTGACCTCAAAATGGAGAGCTTGGAGTTAGCTAAGTCTCCCTGACAACAGAGAGGGGGAAAATGGAAATGGCACTCTACATTATTCATTTATTTGGATTACAATTTCATTCTCACACGAGGAATAAATTGAAACAACAGACAGTGATAAAGAAGTGATCTCTTGTCCACTGCAAAAAACCATATATATATATGTATATATATGTATAAATTTATATATCTCCAAAGAACAGAGAAACAAAGTCCACTTGCCCTTGGGGGCATGGTGTGCCAGGGCAGGAAACAGAGCTTATTCTGTGGCATTTTGTGGTCCTCTTTGAGTCAGGAAATGCCATCATGACCTGCAGGAGATAAGATAAAAAGGTCTAAAGAGGGCTGCAGAGTCTGTATGAGAAATCAGTTCTTCAAAAACCTGTTTATATTCTGTGTATTTAGAGAGGCTAGTACCATTTTCCCCATTCAATTCTTAAGTGTCAGTGACACTACCAACATTTCCTCACAGCTTTCTCAAGCCCCCACACCTATTTTGTGCTGTGGAGATAAAAAGGAATGCTTGGAAATATGAGGAATCCGTGATCAAAACACAAGCCCTCTCCACCTCCTCTAGTGCAGTTTCACTACCTGGTAAAATGAAGAGTTAAAGCGAAAGGAAATGGAGTATGACATCAGACCTGAGGCCAAGTCTTTAATTTGTTTTTTTTCCTGAGGCTGAACTCAAGGAAGTCAACTAGATCCTTGCCTGAGTAAGTACTGAGCAGAAATTAAGGAAGGGCTTGAAGACTGGGTCTTTGATGATTAGGTCAATGCCTTCCATGTAATCCCAAGTGCTCAAAAAGCACAGATAAAAAAACCAAACAACAACAACCCCCAATAACAACAAAAAACCCCACAACACAAAACCACCCCCCACACACAAAACCCCCAAACAAACAAAAAACCAAACCCCACACACCAAAAACTGCACCCCTCAGCACTTCCCATTGCCAGCTCAGGCAGGAAAACTTGAGTACTTATCACAGAATCAGGATTCTACAACAGAACTGGTAAAACCCCACCGAAATGGGAACAAGACTGGGGCTGGACAGTTACAGCCAGGTGACTGAGAAAGTTAAAATAAAACCATTTACAGCTTTGACAGATTCCCCTCTCTTGAAAATCACTGTGAAGCACAAGGCTGTACACATACATCCCCTCTACAGTGCTGAGCACTCCACAGGGTTCCAAATCAAACTATAGATATAATCTGCAAAGCAATTGCCCAAGGATGTAATCCAAAGGTTTATACCACCTACTTCAGTAAATTCTTTGCCTGACTCAGTGAAGTCCAAGACTGGGTTTGCAAAGCCTTCATCAAAACTGTTGTACATCATGCAAGCTATATGATTGCAATAAAACCAATCACTGCTTTTACCTACAGGTATGGAACCTGTACAAAGCAGGTTAGTTCTGCTAACACATAATATCATGCTAAAACTTCCCCCAAAGAAGCCACCAAAAAGAGAAAAATAATGCTCAAAAAAGTAACCGGTAAGTGACCCTGCTCAGTCTCCACAGGAGGAGAACATTTTTCTTGTATCCAAATATTATGGCCAGATTTTGTATTGAGTTGTCACCAACCCAGGCAGTCTTGGAATTGGACAAATGGAATTGTCCCAATCCAAATCAACCCTAGTTGTCCAACATCCTTCCTTTAAATTCTAATTCCTTCCCTTCCAATCCTTTTCTTCCCACCTCATCACGCATGCCGTGAGCTAAATTCAATGTCAGAAGTACAAATGCAACACTGCAGAACTGACCAGTTTTATGTATTTGTAGCCGTAGGAGCCAGAGAGAGTCAGTAATCCTGGAATCAACTGATTAGACTGCATATAAACCCAAATTTAATTCCATTGTTTTGCTGCCTGCAGCAGTAGTTGGGTAAGGAAAGCTATTTGTAATCCCCTTCTGTGTTGCTTTCACTGTAAATAAGTGTTTTTAGTAGATTACCTGAGGATGTAGATTTCATATTTTAAAATTTCCTTATTGCTGTATAAACTATGACTGTAAATGAAGCTGTAACAGGTAACAGATATATAACCAACAGTGCTCAGGGGGTAAGTTCTGCTTCAAGGTGCTTGATTAAAGACTCAGATTAGAGCATCAGTGAGCAGATTTATATTTATACTGTCAGGCTGATCTGAAACAAACAAGATCTTTCCAAACAAGAAAGCAACTTAAGCAGATTAAATCAGCTATCCTTGCTTCTTACAAATACGCAAACAGTTCTGCTGTACCCCATTTTCTCCCATGCACACCACTTGTTAGCATGATTTATTTATTATATTAAATGTAGGGGAAAATGTTCAGTTGTTTAAACTCCTAAGGAACAGAAAGTGCTGAGGTAGGTGCTCAACAGTTTGGCTGGCTCCAGTACTAATCAAGCAGCTGGAGCACATCCTCATTGCAGGTTGTGTCAGGCACTGGTGTGTGACTCCACTTAGTGTGAAGGGGAATCTCACACCCACATGCCCTGGTGCTGAGAGACTTTGCGTGCTGAGTGTGTCTGTCACGGAACTGTTCTCACCTCAAGGAAGATTGGAGCCAAGGGCTCTAAGGTGCCTTTGTGCACCATCGTCTGACACAGGTGAGCAAGTTGTTAGCCAAATGGGTTCACTCTGGGAACTCTGCCAGCAGGAGAAGGAGGAGGCAGAGGAGAGCCTGTCTCTGACAGCTGTAAGTAAAGGTGTTGTTCCTACAGGGCTCATAATGGATGGCTGACATTACCACAGGGAGCTTCTAACAGAAAGTGAGACTTTAGCTTCATGAGGTTTTTTAAAAATGCTATTTATTATGCAACTGTTTGTGTTTGAAAAAGGCAGAGCCCTCTGCAGACATTTCTGCTTTCCCTTGAGCGTTTTCTCACGAGCATTTAACAACATCACCTTTTCCCTCACATAAGAATTGGCTACCAATTCTTTTGTGCCGTGCTCTTCAGAGATGGCTTCATGAATCATATTCTCAATAATAGGTTGCTTCTACCACAAGTAGCACATATGCATACCTGGAAAAGGACATGCATCTAGAACACATAACCTCCCTTGTTGGCTGGCTGATCGGACGTGAGGGCTACACCGCATGAGGCAGACAGACAGAAGGATTTTGGGAACAGAAAAACTCACAGAGGCAAAAAAAGTATGCCCATGTAGCTTCTTGCTGTTTATGTGTTGCCAGAAAGGAGATTACTGTGTTCATACACTTATCCTTTATGTACCCAGCCATATCTTGGTTATCCAGCTTTCAAATCTAGGTCATACATTGACTTGATGCAGAAATCAGTGTCTCTTTAGAGGAAAGCAGCGTGTGTATGTGTGTGCGTGTATGTGCAGAGCAGGACCCTGCACTGTACAGCATAATGCTCACGATTCATTTGAGAACCACGTGAGCTATAAGTAGTACATTTTGCCTTAGCACAAGCACATTCAGCTTAAGACACATTTCATGCTAGGTTAGAATAAGAAAAAGCATCTGGTGCAAGCACTTTGGGTTTAAAAGTTCAAAAGTCACTTTCTGAAACTAGTCCCCCTTGCCTGTCTGCAATTTGATGGCAGATATATTTGCTTTTTTCACCCACATATTTATTACCAAAGTGAGAACAGCAGGCTGAAAGGCATACTAATACAGAAAGCACAGAAGTATTTCTTACAAGAAAAGTGGTCTTAGGCAAGGGGGAAGAGATAGAAATTTCCCTGCTCAGGCCAGGAACATGGATATAGACCAAAATATAAATGTAGATTCTCATACCAGCTTCACTAAAGGTTGGACAAGAGAACATAATTCAGAGAATCTCTCCCAGAGACACCTTTGTAACAACCAAATTTCAAGTGTAAACAGAAAAAAAAATATTTTAAAGAGGATCTTCCACCTTCTGCCACATATCACATTAGTTGTAATTAATGTTATAGCAGCCCTTTTCAACCATAGTGTAGATCAGCTGGGG
>NW_010308633.1:31941-34366 GCF_000700745.2 Antrostomus carolinensis
TGAAGCAGACCAGGGACAAGGGTCTGGCATAGCCTGTCTGCTCCCACCTGACACCTCAGAGATAAGCAAGCCACGATTTGTGGGCCACAGTAGCTGGGCTGCCAACTTCCATGATCCTTGAGTGAGATCCTGTGGGCTCTCAGAGAGACAGGCAGAAGTCAAAGTACTTTGTGAAATGCTGCAGAAAGATCATGCGAGTTTAATAGGGAGGTCTGAGGTGATAAATTCTACCCCAAGAGTATATGAAAATCTCACCCCCAAGCACAGCACATAGCAGTCTCAAGTTCCCTAAAAAACCCAATTAAACAGACAAAAACAAACCCTAGTTTATGTTGAAAGAAGCAATGTTGTTTTAAAAAGCCTCCCTCAGCTATTTCACCCTTCCCTTTGGTTTCAACTGTTATCCAAATCTTGAAAGTTCTGCTTCAGCCCCTTCATTTTGTGGAACCAAATTTCTGTTCTGCAGAGAAAATGGAATGTGGATTCCATAAAAAATCAGATACTCAGTGAAGAGCAACTATAGTTCATGTATTTCAAAAGGACATGCCCCTTCAAAAAAAAAAAAAAAAAGTATTCAGTTGGAAGTATGCAACTGATAAAGAAATCCTATAATATTTTGACTTGGAAACATCCAAACTGTTGAATAATAACATAGCAGGGCTGAAGAAAAAAAAAAAAAAATTAAAAAAAATCTAAGTTCATTGGCCAAACTCTACTCTCAGAAAGGAACAGCTAAAATAAGAATCTCTCCCAATTGCTATCTGTTCTCCTATTTTATAATTAAATCTTGCAATCTTTCCTCAGACAAAATCATCCTCTGGGATTGCTAGCATTTTTGTATTACTTCAAAACTTGGCACTCAGTGTTCTCAGGAGGAAAATCTTTTAAGAGTTAAAAGAATACAGCTGAATTGCAAAGAAGAACTGGTCAGAAGTGGCACGACCTCATCCCCTAGCAACAGAAATCAATAACAACAAAGATAACATAATTACACCACAGAAAGGATCCAGAGGGCAGATTATGTCAAGTATTATGTTGTTAAGAAAGAACGACATGAGAAAGAGACAACATGTTTTAAACATGGAAGAAAATACAGAAAATGTGGAAGGTAGATAGGGAAAAGTGAAATACAAACACAGAATAAATTAGCCTGCAGACTCCTAAAAGGGAAAGAAAACCATTCCTGTTCCTGCTTTCACTGTTTTACTTATTCAGTACACAGAATTAGATTCCCAGGAGAGCAGAGGAAGGCATTTTATTTCACAAGAAGCGTCATGGCACTGGGAAAATAGATGACCCTATGATGACAGCCTTGTTCTGGAGCTCTGGAGACCCAGCTCGTTTCCTGCTTAGGTAGAGATGGTCCATACTACTTAGGCAAATTGTGGGCTTTCTGTACCTCAGTCTCCCATCTGGAAAGGAATGCCAGTAGAAGTATAAGGATTCAGAACTGAGATGGATCAGATACTGCTATAGTCTGGGAATTACACGGAATTACCTACAACAGAAAGATTCCTGTTGGCAGTGGCAGGGGACAGGTTCACCTCTCAAACAATACACTCCTCTTTTGCTGTTCAGGTTGCTCATATGCTTAGAAGAGGCAGAATCACAGAATCACAGAATGGTGGGGGGTGGAAGGGACCCCAGGAGATCACCCAGTCCAACCCTCCTGACAAAGCAGGTTCCCTACAACAGGTTACACAGGAAAGCGTCCAGGTGGGTTTTGAACATCTCCAGAGATGGAGACTCCACAACCTCCCTGGGCAGCCTGTCCCAGTGCTCTGTCACCCTCACAGTAAAGAAGTTTTTCCTTAAGTTTGTCTGGAACTTCCAATGTTCCAGTTTTTGCCCATTGCCCCTTGTCCTGTCACTGGGCACCACCAAAAAGAGCCTGGCCCCATCCATTTGGCCTCCACATTTCAGATATTTATAGACATTGATAAGGTCCCCTCTCAATCTTCTCTTCTCCAGGCTGAAAAGTCCCAGCTCTCTCAGCCTCTCCTCGTAAAGCAGATGCTCCAGGCCCCTCATCATCTTTGTGGCAGGATGGGGTAAACCTCCATTTCTCTGCAATATCCAAAGTTCCAGCATCGCACACCTGCCAGCACAAAGGTTATTTAGGAAAGTGCTCACTAACACAACTCTCTGCTAACACTTTCCTAGAGCTTTGAAACGCTAACTAATGTGGGGTAGTTTTTCAAGAAAGATATCACTTGAAGCAAAGCTGACCAGTACCAATAAAAGCTTATATACCTCTTCCTTGAAATAAGGCAATAATGTCTTGCTGCCAGATCACCTGATCCCCTTCCCACACTTTTGCCAGTCAAGGTTACTGTCACAGTCCTTTTCACTTCTCTGCTACACAAAGCAGTAAGATGCGGATTCCATCACTCAAGATTTTCCTGTGTATTACATCAGGGGTCCT
>NW_010308634.1:0-13192 GCF_000700745.2 Antrostomus carolinensis
CCCCTGCACTGCCAGGAGCCCGACTGCTGCGGCAAACCACGGCGGCGAGTGGACCAATGTCCCGTGGAAGATACTTGTCATCCCATGAAGGATACTCGTCCCCCCGTGATCCTCCATCCCCTGCCACCACAGCACCACTACATCCCGTGCTGCCGCCCAACCATCCAGCGCCGCTGCCCAGCCGTTGTGCCACTGCCCCTGCCTCCCAGCCAGCACCAGCAAAAGCAGGTCACTCTCTTGCCACCTTGTCTGCAGAAGAAATGAGGACTGGGACCTCTCCCCACATGCCGCTCAGCGTGGAGGATGTTCTCAAACCACTGATGTTCCCACCTCCGTTCTCGGCACGATGTGATGGTGCCGCGGTGGGTGGCTCTTCGTTGCTCTTTGCACACTGGATTGAGGGTCTGCAGTCCCCTGCTTGACCCCAGCACTGACACTTTAAATTCCCAAGGTCTTCCCTTGCCAGGGAATAGGATTTAATCATCAAAACCTCAATTTGTTCTTCCTCGGGGCTGTTTCTTCCTTCTTCTGAGAAGGTGAGAAGCCTGGGGATGGTGAAACCGAATGGAAAAAGCCTGAGTGAGGACGGGGAAACAGCCAGCGATGGATCCACCTTCTCCCATGGGTTCAGGACTGTGATTTGAAGGTTGTTTGAAAAAACAGACAGGACTAGCCTGGGAAAAAAATACACACTGGGATGGCAGGAGCATCAAGGACTCCTGTAATTTTATTTTCTCCTTGTATATTCAAGAATAAAGTTGAAAAAATTTACTTGGCACATGATTCCTTTTTTTTTATCCCCCCCCCCAAAATATTACCAACATTACAATGAGATGTTAAAAGGTATTAAAATTCTTCCAAGGAAACTCATAAATTTAAAATCTAAATTCTAGAGTTCACACCTGAGGGTTTCTGCTCTGGTTGTAGCGGTTTCACCAGGTTGAACTTCATCCACGTGCTGTGAAAACTTCTCCACTGTGGTTACCCACCACAGGACCAACAGATGAACTTCACCGTGGTCCATCAGCAAGTGATCTAGGTACAAATAGTTTGTTCTATAATATGTGCCATCAACTTCATCAGATCTCACCGGGAGGCCATCCATCATATAAGTGTTAACGATGATAATCAGTAGGTGTCCCAGCACGTGAGGCGTGGCTGGACATGCCATTAATGCCTTTCACTCCTTGTAGGAAGCTGCAGGCCAGGTTCTTCCCCTGAAGCTCCCCAGCTTTTGCAGACACAGGGGTAACGTGCTGTTTCGTTCTCACTTTGCCAGAAAAACCTTTCATTAAAATCTATATTGTTGTTTCTTTTTATTGCCTAAGCACAGCCCTTGTGTGTCCTCACAGCCACGTGAAACCACCAAGGAAAAGCAGGAAGAAGAAAGAAAAAAGAAATTAATTCTTGTTTTCTTAACTCAGAAAACCACAAGCATTTCTTTTTCTCAGGTCTAATTTGAACCCATTAAAAAACCACGTACATATGAACTTGAACTTCAGAAATCTCTGATTTTATCAGCTGTTTTCCTCCCAGCTTCTTCTCACTGAAGCCAGTTCCCAGGTATTGTCCCTGCACAGTGTCCCAGGGGCTGACTCAGAGCCCACAGACCAGCTTAACCCTCACACCGACATTTCCAGGTCAGCTTTGGTCCATCTTTTCTTCCAAGGTGTTTTTCACCAACCACCCCAATCCTCCCATCCCAGTTAGTCCATCCCAGTTGAAGGACCATTTCTCCAGCCTGCCTAGGTCCCATCCTCCAGCAGTTTCAGCCATTCACCCCAATTCAGTGCCACATGTGGATTTGCCAAGTCCACCTCGTTACCCAGGGCATTAATGAAGATGTTAATCAGCACCAGTACCAGGAGCAGCCAGTTTTTCACCCACCATGTGGTTCACTCATCCACTCCATACCTCCACCAGTATAACTACAAAGCTGCCAGGAGAAACTGTGCCACAAGGCTTGCAAAAGCTGAGGTAGCACCATCCCTCACACTCCACCATCCACATTAGAATCCTAGTGGTTGGAAAAGACCTTTAAGATCATCAAGTCCAACCATAAACCCAACACTACCAATTCCATCCACAGAGCCAACCTCTTCATCTCTGAAACCCATCAGCGTTATTTGCTTTCAGTGACTCTGAGTTGGCTCTTCCCAATCACCTGTTTGTGCTTCAGGCACTTGGAAATGTTCCTCATGGGTAGCAGAAGGGGAAGGTCGGGACATTAGTACTGTGCACATGGTGGCTCCTGACTCATAGGTCACCCGTCAGCCTCTACTCAGTGTCTTGGTCCACTGGAGATGGTGAATAAGGACGTTATTACCTGTCTCATATAACCCATGCGCGGCATAAACGATGTGAGTCCTTTATGTGCCCCATTCGGTAACTACATTGTAATTAAGAGATGCTTATCAAGAATTATGAGTCAAGCAGAACATGCCAAGTGCTGGGAACAGCATCCAAATGGAGGAGATGTTTTGTCAATAAATAATTTAATCCTCGTTCCTGCAGCGTGTTTCATTTACGAGGGGAAGACTTAGAACCATATAAAAGGTCTCGGTCCCTTTGTCTCTCACAATCTGCTCTCCTGGTCAGCATCTGCCTTCACTCGTGAATTGGGTAAGACACATCCTGGAGCAGCCAGGTTCATTTTTGGATGGGTGTCTGGATATTCAAAAGGTCATGGACCTGGCAGGTTTGCACTGTCCTTCAGACCGTGCTCTACACACAAGGGCTAGAGGATGGTGGGCTAAGCCAAGAAAGAAGCTATTGGGGGACTTGAGGGTGGGATGTACAGCAGTGCCACTATCTGCTGGTTCTTGGAGGGGAAAAAAAATACAAAGGTAAGATCAGAAAGAGGGTTTGGACATAATATGACCAGTATTGGACAACTACAAGGCCCTTAGATCCAGGCCTTTAGATCTTTTAGATCCAGGTCTTCAGGATAAGCAAGGTTGACCTATGAATGGCTCATTAAAGCAGCTTCATGGGAAGTTAAATGAAACCAGAGGAGATGGAAATGCAAACCTATCTGTCCATGTGTCTTTCAGGTGTTTTCCCTACAATTCCAACATGATATACTCTTCTGGAAGAGAATCATACTTCAACTTGAACTCAACCTGGTATGATCCTGCAGGATCCTGGTTGGATACTCGTCGTACACCTTTCTGCTATGGCTATGAAACCTGCTCCTCAGGGTGTGATGGTGAAGGTGTTGAAGGCATGAGAGGCCACAACTACCGGCATTATGGTTATCGGCAGCCAGTCTGCTCTGAGAGATGCCACGGCTATGCCACGGGTGGTTCATGCCACGAAGGTGGGGACTCAAGCTGTGTCAGGAGGCCCACATACAGCTATGGGTCATCAGGAGGATGCAACAGCTATGGGAGGTCAGTCTGCTCTGAGAGATGCCATGGATCATCAGGTTCATACCAGGGAGGTGGTTCGAGCTGTGTCAGAAGACCTACATACAGCTATGGGTCATCAGGGGGATGCAACAGCTATGGGAGGTCAGTCTGCTCCGAGACGTGCCATGGATCAGGATACCAGGGAGGGAAACCATGTTACACCAAGCCCACGCAGCGTGTCTCTCAGTGCTGCCCAGTGCAGACCTGTCCACCTCCAGTGCAGACCTGTCCACCTCCAGTGAAGACCTACCCCACTCCAGTGAAGACCTGTCCACGTCCAGTGAAGACCTATCCCATTCCAGTGCAGACCTGTCCACCTCCAGTGAAGACCTACCCTGTTCCAGTGCAGACCTGTCCACCTCCAGTGAAGACGTACCCCGTTCCAGTGCAGACCTGTCCACCACCAGTGCAGACCTGTCCACCTCCAGTGAAGACCTACCCCGTTCCAGTGCAGACCTGTCCACCTCCGGTGCAGACCTGTCCACCTCCAGTGCAGCAAGGCTGCATGCCTGTGACAAAGTGCATCCCAACCCAACAACAAAAGCAGGTCTGTAAAGTGCCAGCCCGGAAAATAAAGTAGAGGACAACAGAAGTGAAGATGAATGAGAGAAACTTCTCACCCTTGCACCATTCCCTTGATGGTCAGCATGTCCCATGTGGCTCAAGGATCTCCACTCTTTCTGTCACTTTGCTTGTACCATGCTTTGAAGGTGTAACCCACTGTCTCTGTGAAATGTGCAATGCTTTTCACCTCCTTATTTCACAGCAGACAGTGGAGGCAATAAAAAATAACGTTTCATAACCCCCCCTTGCATCAGTGTTTTCCACTTCTCCTCTTTGCATTGCTCCTGGTCCTTCTTGTGGCCAAAGCTGGTGGCTGCAGCATCTCCATTCACCCTCACGTCAAGGTTCCTGGTTGATTCAACCCGTTGTCTTTTTATTCCTCCTCCAGACAACTTCCTCATGGAGAAGGAACTAACAGTTTTCATCACAGGGTTTTTATGCAACCTGGTAATTAAATACTAAGGTAAAAAAAAAAACCCACACACTTCATCAGAGAGGTGAAAATGAGAAGATCTGCTTGGTAGGTTCTTTTATTCACTGACAGGGCAATGGCTGCAGTTTGACTTGTATCAGGAGCCTCCAAAATAAATCCTGGAGAAAAAAAAGTCAGGAAGAGGGTTCAGGAAGAGGAATGGCACAGGTAGTGCAGAGCAAGAGGGGCTGCAGAAGCTGGTGGGAGAGAAATGCTCTGGTCCATGGACCATTAGACCATCAAAGATCCCAAGTGTGACAGATTTTGTCTCATCCCAAGGGAGACAGCTCCTTCATGACCTACGTGTCTTCAGCAGACGGTGCTCAGTGCTGCTCTGATGGTTGAGAGATGTTGGGAAAAACTAGGAAGGGGTGAGACCTCTCAGAGCTGAAGACTTTGACCCAAGGAGAAATGGGAATCTTCTGGCCAGGAATACATGTCAAATGGAAGTTAGAAAGGGGTTTGTAGACATCAGGGGGACTTTTAGCTGGACCCGCTCTCTCTAATGGAGCAAAATGCCCCAAACTCCTTGTAGGATATGACCTGGCTGGGTTAGAAAAGGAATCACCGGGCAAGATTGTTGCAGCAAAGCAGGGATCTGGAGTTAGTGACTCACAGCATCATGTCCCAGGTGGCTCCTCACACCTCATCCGACCCAGGTGGCTCCTCACACCTCACCCGACCCACTCCATCATCTCCATCTCCCAGTGTCCTGCCTGGCCCAGCCTGCAGGATGTGACACATTGCAGAATCAGCTGCTTTGCAATATTAACGGTGAAGATTTCTCCTGCAGCACCATCTGGAGAAGGAAAAGAAGTAAACACACCTTCCTGGGATGGAGATTTTATAGGTGGACACATGAGGGCTGTTGACATGCTCTGCCCTGACTCTGCAGCAAACCTTCCTCACCAACCTCTTCCTCACACACATGCAGAAGCTGATGCCACCGTCCATTGCAGAGCACACAGTCCCCACCCCAAGGATGGCTCAGTGGGGTGGCCCAGCCATGGAGCAGCCCAAATGCCCACCTCATGGGCTGTGTGATGGTCGGTAACAGCTCAGCTACCCCAGAGCCTGCAACA
Organism: Antrostomus carolinensis; assembly: GCF_000700745.2. NCBI lineage: Eukaryota > Metazoa > Chordata > Aves > Caprimulgiformes > Caprimulgidae > Antrostomus > Antrostomus carolinensis. The sequence goes on from NW_010308634.1 coordinate 5,529, forward strand.
CCACTTGTGCAGGCCTCAAGGACCTCTGTGGAAAGAAAAGTGCCAGCAAAAGATGGAGCCATAGCAAAGGCATCCAGATCTGCTTTCAAATTCCTTCTGGAGGTTGCTGGCCCATGGAAGAGAAGGCTGGAGTTGTCTGCTTAAGCCATTTTGAGATAGATTTGTCTGATCTCTAACGAGAGGGATTTCACACCAACAATCACTGTCCGAAACAAAAGAGAGGTCTTCTTAGTGTTTAAAACACCTCTCAGGGGTTTAGAGGTTTGAACTTCTCCCTAGGTGTCTCCCAGATCCTTCTAAGATCTTGGGGGGGGGGGGGGTTGTTTTTTTTGTTCTTCATGTATCTCCTTCATAAATAGAAAACCAATAACTGAAATATGGAAGAAACATGACCACATATAAGCCACCCAGAAACCATGATCCAAACTGAGGAACCAACCAGCTCCTGAAACTTGATGTGAGGAGAATTCCTTTCAGAAAACCAACGAATTACCCAAATTGGACAATGTCCATCCACTCCAAATAGGATCAAGGGACACAGGGAAACCTCTCTCAAAGACTAAGAGCTTTGCAGGAGATACTTGAGGCTCAGAGAGCAGCTGTAGGACCAGCACAGCCCTGTCTTGACCATGGGTCCAGTTTTCCAATGTGCACGAGCATCCTCCTCACCAGGCCGTGCTCAGGTGGATGCTTCTATCGCCGAGAGAAATGATAAACATGTTTGTCACCATCCACGTGATCTGGGGTGTAATTAGGGAATCGTAAATAATTGTTTCACAAGAATTTTTGTTCTTCTGACGTTTGTGAAATATCCCCAGCCACCTTCTGATTTCCTCATGTATCGATGATTCAGCTCCATTTGTTAGCGATGAATCTCCTCGACTTTAGATTTTCTTTTCATTCCATCTCTGCTATTCTTAATATTACAGTGGCCTCTAGAGTCCTGGATGAGAGCAGACCTGGTGAGTTCTGTGGGCAGAAAGACACTTTTCTCCCCAAAGCAGAGTGTTAAGTCAACGGAGCCGTGGATCTCAATGCACTCTCCAAAATACACATGAGGATGAAGGTGGAGAGGGAGGAAAGAGCTCAAAGACTCACAAAACTACTGCCTACTTTTTTCTCTGATCAAAGTGTGATCAAAGGAACCCATAGCAGATAGTTGGAACAAGTATCATAGGAATGAGACACAGTTGGAGACCTTTTGTCCTTAAGAACCTCCTGCCTGGATGTTCTCTCTCTCTCTCCTATGGGGTTTTAAATTTCTTCTGTTTTGGTGAAAAGTTTATTTGAGCAAAGAAAGGACTGATGTGAAATATTCCAACACCCCTTTTAGTGCTTCTTTACTGTTTTACTCAGAAATAGGTTTCTCTTTGATGCTCCTCCCCAGCCACAGTTGCCCACTCCCATCATTCCAACCGGACACATCCACAGGAGTTTGCTTCAAAGACTCACATCACCATCTCCCACCTCTAAACCTCAAACTCAAACCTTGGTGACAACTTTAGAGCTCAGAGGTGACTCCACTCCTTTTGTAACCCACTAGGGTTGAGCCCCAACGCTCAGCGGAGGCGGATGGCCAATGTCAGCCCCGGGGGCTCAGTGGAGGACGCTCAGGCACCTTGTTTTCAGGGCACCCCCCACACAGACCAGCCCCAGGCTCTGTGCTCACCTTCTACCGCCCCATCATGTGCTCATACCTGCATCCTTAATTCCCTTTGTCTCCTTCACCCACTCACAACCTAGATTCTTTTTTTCTCAAGCTTCCCAAACCACTCATTTTTCTTACACACCATCATGGACATATTTCTTCTCTTTCAAGGCCCTTTTATCTTCTGGAGGCCTTTGCAACCCAGTCCACCAACCCATCCCACTATCCCATGTTCCCATCTACTAAAATTTATGGATTACCTACTTGGGTTCATGGCTGCTTTGCATGAGGCACCAAAAGCAGGTAAATGCTTTAGTCAAAGGTAGAAAGACCATCTAGAAACCTCCCCATCCCTGCACGTGAACCACACCAGGCGTGGTGGGCAATTAACATTTTTACGGAGTAACGAGAGGAATGGCGATACCAAAGGCGGGATATCGATCAGTGTCTAATATCATGAGTCAAAATAGCAGCGTAAAAACTCTCCAATTAACAAAGTGCTCAAGATGATGAACAATCAGGTCCTTCCAGTGGGAGTTCATCACGTTTCCGGAGGAAAAACACCGGGAGCTCTATAAAAGATCTCGCACCGCGTTTCTCCTCATCGTCTCATCTTCACGTCTCCTCTCAAATTCCAGCTGAACAGGGTAAGTCCAGCTTGATTAAACTTTTGCACTCTTGATGCTCACCAGCTTTGTCCTGATCCTGAGATCTTCACCACTTCTCTTACACCTCTCATCTCTGTGGCTGTCTCTAGTCATAGTTGCTCAATCCTTCTGCCTAGGTTGCCTTTTCCATCCATGTCTACACATAAATAATAGAAAACCACCAGAAAAACTCAAAACTTACTGGTTCAGATGGCTGAGAAGGGGACTGTTCAAGTCTAGCTCTGAACTCTGGCCACCAAGTGCTTCAACTTCTATCTTATGAGAGAAAGGAAAGTCTTAGAGAGCACAGAGTCCTCCACACAGGTCAGGGACCACCACTGGCAGATGTTCACTGCTAATTTTTCTCTCTTCTTCAAGAACCTCATTTATAATAAGAATTTATTCTTGATATATGATCCCATCTAATTCAACATCTATTACTGCTGGCAGATGGACACCACAGTGTCTCTTGCCTTTGCACCCACTCAAAGATGATAGTTTTTCCAGCAGGTCTGCAAAGATGTGCTCCCGCCAGGACAAAGACCAGTGCCACCAGCAAGAACCATCCTCATGCCACAGCAGTGAAGGGTGCCATGGGAGCAGCGGTGGATTTGGATGCCACAGGAGCAGTGGTGGGTCTGGATGTCATGGAAGCAGTGGTGGATTTGGATGCCACAGGAGTACCGGTGGATCTGGATGCCACAGGAGTGGTGGTGGATCTGGATGTCATGGAAGCAGTGGTGGATCTGGATGCCACAGGAGTACTGGTGGATCTGGATGCCATGGAAGCAGTGGTGGATCTGGATGTCATGGGAGCAGTGGCGGATTTGGATGCCACAGGAGTACTGGTGGATCTGGATGTCATGGAAGCAGTGGTGGATTTGGATGCCACAGGAGTACTGGTGGATCTGGATGCCATGGAAGCAGTGGTGGATCTGGATGCCATGGAAGCAGTGGTGGATCTGGATGCCATGGGAGCACTGGAGGAACCTGCCATGGAAAACCACAGGATTGCCAGCAGCAAATTTATCAAGTATCCTCAAAGATGAAGTGATGAGGACATTATCTGCATGTTATACACATGTGTGTCCTTGATCTTGTGCTGAGTTCAGAAGGCTTTGCATGTCTCCTAGCAATCTTCAAAGGAAACATCTCCTCTCCTTCCCCTGGCAAGTCCTGTACCTCTGATGAGCTTATCTGTGGGTGCTAAAATAAACGGTGTATCTTCACGCTGGTGTGGCTTCTTCTGTCTGGGTCTGTGACTGTAGATGAACCATTACAACTCTGAGCTCATGAGTTTTGTGTTCGTGATTTTTCTTTCACATCACAATACAAGACACCTCGTGCTCCTTGAATAACCTTGAAGTTCCCCTGCCCAGACACACTCACACACTCTCCCCTCTGGACTCCAAAGGAGAAGAGAGAGAATAAAGATTTAAATTAAAGGTTTAAATAAAATAAAGATTTTTTTTAAATGCTGACATTTTAGGAGGCCATCTCAGGCTTCTCCTCCTTCCCATAGAGTTGAACATCCAAAATCCCCCATGAAGACCCCATTGCACAAGTCCTCGGGGCTGGCTATGGGCACAACCATGGGGTAGAAAAAGTCCTATAGGCAAAGTCACCCATGATGGAGCCAGAAACCCCCTTTTTTTTGTCATCTGGCCCCAAGTCACTATCCTTGGGGCAGGTATCTCCACATGCTTGTCACAAACTCCCCACCAAACCTTTCTAGAAACCCTTTGCCCGGCACTTCAAGAGCCCTGGGCCGAGCCAGGGGCGTTGCAAGATGCCGACGTTACACAATGAACTGATAAATTTCTTCTTAGCTTGTAATTAAAAACGAATTGCATAATTTATTGGTCTGCTATTGCCATTCATGAACTGGAGGTTGCACCGAGAAGATTATTCTCCAGTGTGTCACGATGATCTGAAATATCTGGCATTGCTGAAAATGGTGCAGACAGGAGCTGACTCGCTGCTCTCGGCGGAGAAATTGTTTGAAAAAGCTTTTTTTGCAAGTTTGGCATTTGCCAGAAACCCCCTTTGCAAACCCCATCTTCAAGGCACGTCAAGGTGGACACCCACAACATCTAGAGGTGCCCACGACTGGGTGTTGCTGAGCTTTAATAAACTCAGAACAATTAAATCCCAGGCTGGATGAGGCTTTGAGCAATCTGATCTAGTGGAAGGTATCCCTGCTGCTGGCAGGGGGGTTGGGACTGGATGAGCTTTAAGGTCCCTTCCAACCCAAACCATTCTATGATTCTATGAAAACATGAGGAACTGAACACAACATCACGTTGAGATCCAAAAATTAATGAGAGTCTTTTTTTAATTTTAATTTATCATCTTTTTTTTCTGACTCCAGAACAAAACATAATTAAACAGAAGTGATCAAACCTGGGGACAGTTTGCCCTGACACTGTTCTAATAACAATTAAATGTTCATAATAACAATTAAGCAATACAAAAGAAGCATGTAGGTTGCGTGCCTGATTCATTAACCCTGCCCTGTCCACCCCTCTTTCCAAAAAATCCTCCTTATTTTGCTAACAGCAAAATGTGTCAGATGTTTTTTGGGGTTGCAGGAACCATTCAGGACTTGAAGTGTCTTCATGAAGGTTCAGGTGGATCTGGATGCGTTCAAAGCTGGAGATCACAAGAGGATGGAGAAGCACCTCAAGGCCTGGTAGCTTGTTTAGTTTTCCTGGAGGATGTCAGGTGTCTCAAACGATATTAGAAAAGGTAACGTGGGGGCTAAACCTTCATCTCACTGTGGTCAGCATCTGGGAATTGCATAAAAACTTCATCAGCATGGAGAAAGAAAAATAAAAGGTGGTAGAAGTGGATCAAAAATGCCAAATGCTTGAGCATCTCTGCAAGGAGGGGCAGGCGCTGATCTCTTCTCTCTGGCCACCAACCAATGCCAGGAGCAGAGGAAATGGCAGGAAGATGTGGCAGGGGAGGGTGAGGTTGGCCATGAGGAAAAGGTTCTTGAGGCAGAGGGTGGTGGAGCACTGGAACAGGCTCCCCAGGGAGGTGCTCATGGCACCAAGCCTGACAAGATTCCAGCAGCATTTGGCCAAGGCCCTCAGGGACATGGTGTGAATGTTGGGATTGTCCTGTGCAGGGACAGGAGTTGGACTCCATCATCCTTGTGGGTCCAACTCACAACATTCAATGATTTGATGATTCTAAGGAAGTGAAATATTTTTCACTCAGTATATTCCAAATATTTTTGCACTGACAACATCAGAGCAGTTCCCTATTTCAGCTGGAATTACTATTTTAATCTTTTATTTAATTATCAAAATGTCTTCCACAAATAGTGACTGACAGAAAAGGGTCAAACAAGATCCATGGTCCTAAGAACTTCCTAACCCACGCAGTAGAAGTACAGGGATTATCTCAACTTATTGCTCTTAATTAGCTCTCACTGCAAACTCAGCACCTGGCCGGTGTGTGGGTCTGTGAATCCATCCAAATAACACTCCAGAATTGTTGGCCAATTACTAGTTAATTAAAGAGTAGTGATAAATGTTCCAAAAATGATGTTCCTATAAGTTTGGAGAAAGTTCTCAAGATCTACTGGCTCCCCATAACATTGCAGCCACCCCAGGTAGCACCCATGGGAGATCTTCTCCTCTGAATGGCAGCACTGAGGTTGGTCACAAGCTGGAGAAAAATCATCACTCTAGCTTTACTCACAGGCTGAAAGTCAACCACATAATTATGTACCTCGTTAATCCCAGCTCCCTACTCAGGGCAGGTCTTTCCTCTTCCAAAAATATGAATCTCAATTGGTTTTGGTCCTTCTCACAAGAGCAGGAAATTTTTGATGGACAAAAAAAGGGGGTTTCTAGGGGTTGTCTTCTCTTTTTCTCCCCCACTCCAGTGTGTTTCAGAGAAACTCTCACTGGTTTTGAGAGAAATCACAAAATCACAGAGTAGTAGGGGTTGGAAGGGACCTCAGGAGATCATCTAGTCCAACCCACCTGCCAAAGCAGTTTGCTTTGCCAACAGTGAAATTGCTGCTAAGGAAGAGTTGTCCACCATGTCAAAGCACATCTCTGGGTTTCTGAGCATTTGCAGGACTAAAGCACCTCAAGCACCTCGAGTACTGGGGGCAGTTTTGGGCATCACAGGATAAAAAGGATCTAAAGCTCCTGGAGAGTGTCCAGAGGAGGGACACAACATTGGGGAAGGGTGTAGACAGGAATAGTATGAGGAGATGTTGAAGTCACTTGGTTTGTTCAGCCTGGAGAAGAGGAGACTGAGAGGAGATCTCCTGTGGGTCTAGAACTTCCTCCCAAGGGGCAGAGGAGGGGCAGGCGCTGATCTCTTCTCTCTGGCCACCAATGAATGCCAGGAGCAGAGGGAATGGCAGGAAGATGTGGCAGGGGAGGGTGAGGTTGGCCATGAGGAAAAGGTTCTTGAGGCAGAGGGTGGTGGAGCACTGGAACAGGCTCCCCAGGGAGGTGCTCATGGCACCAAGCCTGACAAGATGCCAGCAGCATTTGGCCAAGGCCCTGAGGGACATGGTGTGAATGTTGGGATTGTCCTGTGCAGGGACAGGAGTTGGACTCCATCATCCTTGGGGGTCCAACTCCCAACATTCGATGATTCTAGAAGACATTTGAAGAAGATGGTTTGATGTCGGTATATGACACAATTCCCCAGCTGTGACCAACACTAAAAACAACCTGGCAGAGCTGTGGAAACCAAGGCCACCCACACTCCTCCCCCATTGGAGCTAAGCCCAGGTAGAGCCAGCAATTAAATATTTCTGTGGCACAGGAATGACGACCGATAACAAGAGCCGATACCCAACGTGGATGAGATGAGTCACACGAGCAACCTGAAGAGTGGGGAGGGGAAAAAAATAATTAGGAATTGATTAATTAAATGAATAGGTGACAGGGTGGAGCTTCGTTACCAAACGGGGTGGGCAGGGAGGGTATAAAAATGCTCTGGTCCTGGAAAGCTTCATTCCCTCCTCACCTCTTTGCTGCACGAGCATCTCAGGTAAGAACGGAGAAGCTGAGGGACTCTGGGGCTCTGGGTGGTACTGGAAACTCTCCAGGAGGTTGATGGGTTTGGAGAGGGTTGAACCTCGTGTCTTGTACTGGGTTGGGGGTGATGAGCAGGGAGGTGGGGTGAGGAGGGAGCACGGGGGATGCTGAAAGAGAGTAAAGAGATTTGGACTTGGAAGAAGCTTTGGAAAAGCCAGTCATGGACAACCTGCCCCTGCCCAGGATGCTCTCGATGTCTTTGGTGTGGCTTTGGTGGGACAATCCCATGGGTGGTACAAGAGGCTGGTGCAAGGTTTCAAGATGATTGTGGGATCTGGCTAAGATGGGATAAAT
>NW_010308635.1:0-12963 GCF_000700745.2 Antrostomus carolinensis
TAACTGGTTTAAGAACTAATTCTAGAACTTTCCTGAGAAGGACTGAACCGTCATGTATTTGTTAGAAGACTATTTCTCAAAGTCAAGGTATTTCTTCTGAGCAAAATTAATGCTGTTATATTTGCTTCTAGGTAATCAGTGTTTTAACATTTTCAGCAATATAAGAAGTTACTTTACCCACCAAATTTTAATTAACAGATTTTGAGGTCAGAAGGAAACATGAGTTAATCTGAGTTAACACCCTCTGTGAGCATTTCACCCAGTGTAAATCCTCTACATTTACAAACATTGCTGGTATTGTGTGAAGTGTTGTGTAGTTCCCTAAAAGATTCAATGTCTTCTAGAAGCGAGTTGATCACATAAGTACACATAAATATTGGAGACAACTGTGGCATCTAGGTGCAACTGCAATTATAAATTTTGGGCAGTTACCTGGATGTCCTTGCTTTTGATATACTGGAATGTTCTAATTATTTTAATCCATCTAATAACTTTAACTTGGGGTGGTGTAGGAAGCAACAGGTCTTCTCTACTTTCATCCTGTGTGGGCTTTCAAAATAAAGGTTGAGAAGGGCATAGGTGTGGGGTTAATAGGTGTGCATCAGGACATTGTGGGCCCTGAGGTCCTTAGCCTGCTTTCTCAGAAAAAAAAAGATAAACCTGGGCAGTAGAAGAGCATTAGGCCTATGTTAGCCTTACTAGAAATGTAGGATTTCAGTGACTTTCTGGTAAATTCTCTGTTTCTCTGTCAATGCCCACAGAAGCTGGCAGCAGAATTTCTTCTCCCATTTAGGATATTGCACCCTGATGGAGCCCGCAGATGGCTTATTCCCTCCTACTTATACCCCTACTGATGTGGTTCTGGGCTCCCTTCAGAACCAGTGCCAAGAGGTGTCATGACTTTCTCTCAGCTCTTTGTCCATGGTTGACAATGCAATGGTACAGGTTACAACCTGCCTTCCTGGGCTCCTCTAGCAGCTTGCATCCAGCTTCTACAAAGAGGGGAGACTTATCACCGAAATCGGGAAATAAACTTCTTAACACCAACGTAGTCTTAAGAAACAGGCACTTCTTTATTAAGGCGCCGGATGCACTGGGGATCGCTTCACCTATCTTGCGTACCAACTTGTCTCTCCACAAAAGCTTTATACGATCAAAATATGCATATTCATTACTTTCCCAAGGAGTCATTAACATATTCATTACATTTTCAGGAACTTAATAATATATGTAAATGTCCCTTTCGCATGCGCACTCTCTCTGGTGGTCGTCATGGTATTCTGGTGGTCATCATCAGTGCGTCCTTTGGTTGTACTTTTCCTTTGCGCATGCTGAGTTCTTTCCTAGGCCTGTCTCCAACACTTCTGTCTACCTTGTCCCAAGAAGTTAGCTCAACGTGTTCTCTTGTCACACCCCAGTGGTCAGTAAAACAGAGTCTTAATGCTCCTATGAACATTAAGGTAATAAATTTTGATTTCTGAAATTCTGTGACGAAGATACATTCTTCTTAACTCCAGTACTAAGTTAATGATTAGAACAGGCCTGGGACTTTACAGTCTCTTCTTGGTGAGGTTTCTCTGATTACCTAGTTCAGACTTAACAATCCTAACTTATACATTATGCTTTACGGTTTTCTACTTCTTTTAATCAAACCCATCTCTTCTATATGATCAATTTTTGATTATTTTAGCAGAGTACTTGCAACAAACTGATTTTCAGAATCAGTCAGGTTTTATGCTGGTGTTGCCTCATTTAAATTGGGATAAATTGGTGTGAAGCGCATGCTGAGTTCTTTCCTAGGCCTGTCTCCAACACTTCTGTCTACCTTGTCCCAAGAAGTTAGCTCAACGTGTTCTCTTGTCACACCCCAGTGGTCAGTAAAACAGAGTCTTAATGCTCCTATGAACATTAAGGTAATAAATTTTGATTTCTGAAATTCTGTGACGAAGATACATTCTTCTTAACTCCAGTACTAAGTTAATGATTAGAACAGGCCTGGGACTTTACAGTCTCTTCTTGGTGAGGTTTCTCTGATTACCTAGTTCAGACTTAACAATCCTAACTTATACATTATGCTTTACGGTTTTCTACTTCTTTTAATCAAACCCATCTCTTCTATATGATCAATTTTTGATTATTTTAGCAGAGTACTTGCAACAAACTGATTTTCAGAATCAGTCAGGTTTTATGGTGGTGTTGCCTCATTTAAATTGGGATAAATTGGTGTGAAGTCATAGAGGACACCATAATAAAGAGTCCTCTCAGCTGTCAATGGCACCTCTGTAGCAGAGTTCCACCTGTATCACTGAAACAGGAAGCCTATTTTTATTGTATTAACTACACAGACCTGTTCTGGGTGTTGTGTTATGTCAAAACACTTGCAAAAAACCCCATACAGTATGAAGAGCTGGGAGTGGGAAATTTACAGATATTGAGAGTGAATGTCTCCAAGTATTTCAGAGGGTGAAGCAGATCATATTCAGGTATAGTTCTTTCAACAATATTGCAGGGGTAAAAGTTTAAATTGATGACTTGTACCAGGAACTTCGTTTTCTTCTTTCAGAAGTCGTCATGTATCATTAAGCTGCTGTTGAGTTTTAAAATTTCCAAGATTTTTTATTAATTGGGTTGTTAAATTGAAATTTAGGGATGCTGCTGGAGTGCTAGTTCTTGAAGATTTCATCTTCAAAACACTTCCTCTGCTGGGGCCGAAGGATCCAATATTCACCATCTGCTGATGGTTATCACAGACTGGCATTTGAGGCACTGAAAAACTAACTCTTCTTGTGATAGTTTATCTGCTCTGGACATAATTCATTATTCTGAATCTGTTCCTTTTTTTGTCCAAAATTGAGCATCCCATGTTTCAGACAAGCAAATCTAGAGGTGGTGACACTCTAAAGTAACGATTTCTCCCCCCGCCCCCCCACAGGTAACAGTAAATTAACAAGTGTTTCCCTAGTTAAAGAAGCTCTCAGTTTCCACTATGTGGTTGTTCAGGCACTCCTTTCCTGAGACGCACAATCTCCATCTTCCAGCTGTAAACTTAGGCAACAGATTTTTCCTCTGCATTCCAAATAAATTTCAAGTTGAAGAGGTGTCTGATGAATCTTTGCTTTTTGAATTATAGTTTCATTCTGTTTGTTTTGTTTTTATTTTATCCTATTTTGAGACACAGAAGAGAGATGAATCTGAAATTATTCTAGTAGATAGGCATACACATTGGTTATAACTGTAAAATGTGCAGACTAAGATCATCTCCTTAGTATGGAGAACTAGATTCAACACCATTTCCTAGCTAGTCTGAGAGTTTTGGTGGTTTACAGGACTTTTGTTGCAGCTCTTCACACAGGCAAAATTCATTCTAAGCATCTTGTTGGCAGTATAATATACTTTGGTTTGTCGAAATCATTATGTATAGTGATTCTTATCAGCTCTTATGTCCTGCCACAAAGCATACTTGATCTAGAATTAAAATACTAACATTTCTTTTATTTAGTGCTGTATCTAGGATACCAGTTAATATTTTATAGTCTATGTGTAGCAATGATATCTGATGATATTTGCAGAGTTGTTGGGTCTTTACCAGATGTTAAATTTATGGATGCTATTGAAACTGTTGTCCAATTAATGGCAAGAGCCACTTAATTTCAGTATGAAGATTTTATGATCCAGATCCTCAGTAGATGTAAATCAGTGTAGTTAAAATCACTGGAGCTATATTGCACCATCAAAAAAAAAAAAAACCCACGTTCTTGAAGTATGGACTAATATTTTCTTTGGCATACTACATGGTGATGCAGGTATTTTACCTCTACCAAGGAAGCAATGAGGTTTTAATCCCTGCAGTGTAAAATCCTGCTAGTGGCTGTTTTTAGCTGTTACTTAACCTTTTGTTAATGTAATTTTATAAAGGAATAACTCGAACTTATTTGTTGCTAAAAACAACAGGATTTATGCAGGTTTAAAACTAAAGACTGTAAACATTTTCTTCATGATTTCAAACTCAAGGATCGTTGTTTTACTCGTTATTTCTAAATTTGAGTTTCATTTTGATTATTCTGATTTTCTTTAAATGTTGTGCTGTTAGTTTGACAACATTCTTGCTAGATAAATAACAGCTTCCCAAATAGAAAGTTTTCATGTTGAAGAATTCCAAAATCAAAAGAATTACTCATTAGCTTGTTCATTTTCATAATTCTTCAAAAAAAACAGAACTAAACCAACCAACCAAAACTCAAAACCCCCAAATTACTTTTGGTAATTGTGGGGTTTTTTTTCTTCCTTTTTTTCTCCTTTTCCTTTTTCTTTTATTTTTTATGGTTTGGTCCCTCTGTTTTAGAAAGGACTTCTAGTCTACTGTCTATGATGTGTTAGAATATTTGCTATGTATAGTGCTGTGGGGGAAATATCTTCATTTGAAAATGACAAGCAGTTGAATGCAATCTTTTCTAGAGTGAGCAAAATGTCTTCAAAATTTTCCAAGCTTGATATCTGAACAAATATTTTTACATACTCCTCAATACAAGTGATAATTGGAATTTGTTGGATGTTTTTTGTGGGTGTTCTGGTGGGATTTTTTTGGTGTGATTTTAAAAAACTTTTTTGTTCTTTTGCTGTTGTCCAGAAGAACTCTAGAACTAAACTAAAATTCTTTCTCATATACGCTGCAGACATTGAAAGCTCAGAAAACAGAGCTCCAGTTTCCTGTGTTCCAGTTCTTTGTGGGAATGAAATGGTGTACTATGAATATTTTAAGAACTACACTTTGAAATTCAGCAGTCTTTCTGTAACGTGAAAAATCTTGATTTTTTTTTTTTTTTAGCTTTTCAGACAAACATTCTCCAAAATGGTTCTTTCTCAGATGAACCAAAAAATACCATATACATTGCGTACACCATTATTATACACCTAGATCACTAGCAGAGTTTGAAACACTGACTAGAGCAGTACTAGGCTGCTAAGACCTACGCAGACATGTCAGGGTTTAACCCCAGAGAGCAATTAAGCACTACACAGCTGCTCGCTCACTTCCCTCCCCCTCCCGTCCCCCCTCCATTTAGGTAGAAGAGAGAATAAAGGAAAAAAAAAAAAGAAAAAGTAAAACTCGTAGATTGAGATAAAGACAGTTTAATAGGACAGAAAAGGAAGGGAAAATAATAGTAATTTAAAAATATATTAAACAAGTGATGCACAGTACAATTGCTCACCACCTGCTGACATATACCCAACCAAATTGTCCCCTGTCCAACTCTTCCCAGTTTATATACTGAGCATGATGTCATATTGTATGGAATACCCCTTTGGCTTGTTTGAGTCATCTGTCTTTGCTGTGTCCCCTCCCAGCTTCCTGTGCACCCCCAACCTCTGCCAACAGGGCAGTATGAGGAACTGAAAAGACCTTGACTTAGTATAAACACTATTTAGCAGCAACTAAAACATCAGTGTGTTATCAACATTATTCTCATCCTAAATCCAAAACACAGCACTATACCAGCTACTAGGAAGAAAATTAACTTTATTCCAGCTGAAACCAGGAACCAGGATGAGGCAGTGCCCTGGGACAGTTGTAGAGAGAATATTACAAACATGTCCATTTAAAAAGTTTTCAGAGATTCTTGGATCTAAATATGTAGGATTATCCTCTTTTAGGGAAATGAACAGTAGTAAATGGAAAATTAATTTTGTGAGTTTATTGGTTACTGGATTAAGTTTGCTGTTCCGGTGAGCCTGAACTTTTTTTCCAGTTTGCCAGAGGGGAATGTGCGATCCACAGTGCAGGGATGTGAGATAGGAATGATCCTGTGTGCCTCCTGTGTTGGAACAGTTAAGGGTTTTGTTGTTGTTGTTGTTGTTTTGGTTTTTGCAACAAGAATTGTGAGGTATACAGTGTACTATCTACAGTAATGGGAAGATTTCAATTGAAAAATTGAAATTTCGAATCATTCCATTTATCATACTTTAACTAGAGTGTATTCTGATCAGAAGGTGCAGCAGCAGTGGAGAGAGCATATTTATTTTCCTTTGGGAAAGAAATATGGGTCCTATCTGTAGCTTTAGCTGTGTATATAAAATACCTATCAAACAGGAGTCTTGATAGGAAATGCAAATACATACAGTGACCTCAGAATGTATCTTGGCATGCTAATCAGAATGTGAAAATGACAATTTTTCTATAATTTACAGTTTAGCTCAATTTAATATTAGAAGTAGCATCCCTATTGTAATTAGACACAAGCTGTGGACCAAAGTGTCATTGTACTTGGTGTTCTACAAAAAATTGAGCATAAAAGTGTGGTACAAGAAAGGGTTACAACATAAGTACAAGACAAATGATAAATGCACAAGAAGAGGCAAAAATGAAGCAGTAAGAAAATATTGGTCAAAATGGTAAGTGGAACTTCTGCTATTTTAACAGCCCAATTATTGTCAAGCTTTTGATAGCCTTTGCAACAGAAGGGAATTTTGTGGTGGAGTATGAAGAAAGGGAGTGAACGTGACTCATGGATGTTTTATGATGATCACCTAGTTGATGAAGTGGGAAAAGCTGGAAACAGATGCGAGTGTGGGTGAACAGGTTGCTCAACCACTTGGTGCTAATAACAGATGATAGTTGAAGTGAGTCCTTTGTAGAACTGTGCGGTAGAGGTAAGCAATTTTGTCTTTTCTCCTGTAGAGAAGTCAGACCCCATAATGGGATTAAAAGAGAGTAATGACATGGTTAAAACAATGATTTAGGAAAATTATCATTCTGCATGGAAGTAGGTAGGGCAAGCCTGTATTTGCCAAGGCTAGAGACAGGCAGGATGAGTGTATTAACTCTGTGGATGATTAGGAAAGCAACATGCTAGAGGTGACAGCTATTCCCCAGTAGAGAATACCGCAGGTGTTTTAATTGCAAAATAGGGTGAAATATTAGTTTGGACATAGAAGGCAAGTAGAGAAGAACCTTTCTTTGGGCTTCTACATTGCAGTTTACAGACTTTTACAGACTTCTATTCTCCAGGTAAAGTTAAATTTGTTGATATAAACAAAAAATATGTTGGTTTGGGTTTTTTTTGTTGGTTTTGTTTTTTAACACAGAGTTTTGTCTGGAGTAACTGCTATTTTTGCAGAAGTTTTCCAAGGCAGAACAACTTGGGAAAGGACCAACTAAGGAAACTACCATTGAATTAATAAGATATTTGAATTTTGTGTGCTATTTTTGGATGCACAGGAGAGATGAGAGTTTTCCAGCTGTGCTAAGTTTAGCCTTGCTGGATGGAGGGAAGGAAATACCAGAGCTAAGTGACAAGGAAGTTGAAGGTAGAGCTGATTTAACTGTATATAGCATTGAAGACCTAATGTAGATCACCATTGTAGATCTTAAGCAATTTGACTATGACACCTGTTAGGAGATACAGGAAAGGCTATTCACTGTTCAAGAGAGCATGAAGTACCATGTAGAAATATTTTAGTCCACGGAATAGGAGGTGCAAACAAGATTCCTCTATTTACTTGTGGTGAGAAGTTGTAGTCACATCCATAGGCAAGTGTGAAAGTAGTCAATTGTAAGGCTGTCACACCTTAGTCCAAAATACCTGCAGAAACAGGTTCATACGTGGAAAACTTTAACTAGCAGGTTGACTTGTGTTTTCTCTTGGATTTCATCATGTTCCTGAGTGGCGTATTTCTGAGGTATAGCTCCTGGAACTAAGTGTCTTCAGTGACGTGGTAGCTGTTGGAGCTAGGCTGAAGTTGGTAAACCCAAAGGGATCATGAATTGTTGCAGTCTAAGGCAGTGTGGGGGTCCAAAGCCAGGGAAAACAAGTCCTCTCTTCAGTCCTAAAGGAAAGCGTGGAGGAAAATCAAAGTTGAATTTTGACTTATGAAACTAAGTGCAGGGCTGTGTGAGTAACTACAGCAGTTTCAAAAGTGTGTGACCACATTGCAAATACTGCTCATGTAACTTGGGATCTGGCAAAAGGGAACTCCTTTCTGCATGTGCTCCCCTCCTCTGTCCCATCCCTCTCGGATATGGACAAACAACTAGTTATTCCTGATGCAGTGGGTTGACCTTGCCTGAATGCCAGGTGCCCACCAAGCTGCTTTATCACCCCCCTCCTCAGCAAGATGGTGAGGGGAGAAAATAAGATGGAACAAAAACCCCAAACTCATGAGTCGAGACAAAGGCAGTTTAATAGAAGCAAAGCAAAGCTGCGTGCGCAGAAGAAAAAGAACAAAATTATTCTCTACTTCCGATCAGCAGGCGATGTTTGGCCACTTTCTGGGAAGCAGGGCTTCATATGTGTAGTGGTTACCTTGGAGGACAAACATAAATAACAAATGCCCTCCCTTGCCCCTCCGTTCCCCCTGCTTTTATTTCTGAGTAGATGTTATATGGTATGGAATATCCCTTTGTTCAGCTTGAGTCAGCTGTCTTGGATCTGTCCCCTCCCAAGACCTTCCCCACCCCCAGCCTAACGGGAGGCGGAAAATGTTGGAGAGACAGCATTGATGCTGTACTAGCACTGCTCAGCAGTAACCAAAACACTGGTCAACATCTTTCTAGCTACTAATACAAAACACAGCACTCTGAGGGCTGCTATGGGGAAAATTAAACTCCATCTCAGCCAGACACAATATACCTGAATAATCAAACTTGTGTGTTTACAGCCTATCAATAATTTTCAGGATAGGAAATATCAGGAACTGTTTGCATGCACATGTCTTGCAGTGAAACAGAAATAACTCATAGTATTCTTACCTTAGTGGAAGAGGGCTGGCTGAGCTCCTTGTGTATACCAATGGCTGAGTGTTTATTGAACAAGTGGGGACAGACTGTAAATTCCCATCTTAGCTTACCCCACAGCTACTCTGCCCACACCTTGAGGTGTGTTTTATGTGAGACTTCCTTCTTGTCTTTCCTGCATCTGTCTGGAATTCTGTTCACTTTTGGCAGACTGTAACACATTAGTCTCTCTCCAGCCCTATATCTTACAAGGGGAGAAACAGAAAGATCAGGACACTTAGGACTGGCTTATAGAAACTATATCAGTCCTAATAATGAGAAACAATAGATGTTGGGTAGTTAACTTCCTATTTCTGTACTTAATTGTCGCATATGTACAGTACAGCTGATGAGGCTTAACTCTTCTATGTGGAATTCTTTGACATCTCAAGGTTTAAGAACAGTAGGCAGTTGCATTTTGCTCCTTCACAGATGCACCTTACAATGGCACACTCACTATATACAGTGTGGAATACTTAGCATCTGGTAACAGGTGAGTGTACTCTGTGATTAAATGTAGAAATATGATGTTTTCCAGTTTACTTATATTGGAGAGCAGCTGATATTTTCCAAGACAGAAGAGAAGGGTCATACTTTTAAAACAGGACATTAAATTAGGAGAAAGTGCATCCTGGACTTAGATCACATAATAGCTGAATTCATATAATCAAATAAGAAAATATACAAAGTATGCTATGAATTCACTGGAACATATGCTTCTCTAAAAATAATGTATTTGGCATTATGATAATCAACTTACTGTTCAGAGTCCTTGTCAGAATCAAAAAGGGGAAGGAATGAGAACACATTTACTCAAATCATGAGAAAAATACTGTAATCTATAAATTTTATCATGATGGATGTAAAATTGTAGACAATTTCTAGTGATGAAAGTTTAGTAAATATAGAAGATTAAATAAATAAAATTCCCACCAAAAAATAAAAAAAGTGTAGAAGACCTCAAACATGCAGCACTTAGGCATTAAAGCTATCCTGAATAGGTCTTTTTGGATGATAGCTTGTTTTGATTTTGGCCTTTTGCACTGGGCAGGTGTTCCATTTAAACTTCCAAAAAAATTTAACTTTTAGAGAAAATTCCCTGAAGGTGAATAACTTTTTTTCAAGGATAATTTTGAAAAGTTACCTAACTCTGAGTCAAAAGATCAATGTAGTCTAACCCCTTCTTTAATAAACTGATCCTTTGATACATTAACATATCTCTTTTTGTTGTTGCTTTTTCTTCTTCTTGCTTATTTTTTCCTTTTGTTTTTCTATAGTTGGCCAGATATGATTATTCTGACTGAATATAACAGATATAATTCTTTTGTGGAATGTTTCTTTTCTGTTAGGCATGATTCCTATGAAATTTCAAGTTTCAAAAACTAAGTTCAATAATGTTCTAGACATTGTGATCACTATAGCTTCTTGTTACTGCTTGGTCCTTAGATATTTAATAAGGGGATATTATTTCTTCTCTATTGCAGGCTTGTTACTTCAAATGTTTGCCATGTGGACTTTTTCTCTTTTACTTGAGCTAGTTTTTTTTCCTTTTTTTTTTTTTTTTTATTCTTTAATCATTTTATCCTCAAAGGAAGAAATGTGTCTCTCCTCTTCCTTTAGTCTTTCTGTAACATTTTAGCTCCAAGTTCAGGATATTTATTTGACCTTTTATATCTCCTACATCTAATGACATTTGTTTCGTTAGCTTTTGTAAAGATGAATGACCTTTTAACTCTTAAAAACATTAAATCCATTTTCCTTTTCCTTTGCTTTCTTTTTTTACTATAGAGGTAAGCTTTGCTCTTTCCTTTTACTTACTTTAAAGTCCTAGGGTGAAATCCTAGCCCTCATTAAGTTAGGGAAACGATTTCTGCTGACTTAGTTGGGTCCAGATTTGGCTACTGGTTTTACTGAGGAAGCAAAACTGTTGCCCATATTTGCAACTAAAGAGTTAGTCTTTTTAGCCCTCTTTCCCCAAAACAGTAAACATGGAGTTTTTAGTATTTACTCTTGGTAAATGGTGGTTCTATGCCTAGAAGAAGGGCTTCAGAAGAAAGTACTAGTTGAGATTGTCATCGGAGTTGGAAAAAAAGTTTCCCCATTAAAAAAAAAAAAAAAAAAGTTAAATGTCAAAATGTAGCTCTTTATTCAGAATTTGGAAAAGCTGTAATTCTTTATGAAATGAAACATGAGTAACTCAGTTAAAGGGAAATGTGTCTGGGATCTATCAGATTTATGTACAAAATCATCTGCCTTGCGCAGGGAACAGACCTGTTTCCTCTGTTTCTGGAAAGCAGCTTAACCAAGTGGCTATTTTGGTAGGTGCGGTGCCTCTCAGAGTGCTCCTACTGGGGAAGAAGATCAGCTTTGAAGACAAAACCTCTTTCTGCTAACAGATATTTAGAGATTTATGGCAAATGAAAATTGTCTCATGGCAAATGGAAATTGTCTCATGGTAATTTCATGGAAATCTTTTTGTTGATTCTTGGGTTTCTCAGGTGATTTAAGGAATGTTTGGTTAATTTACAGCAGGAACGAAATCAGAGAGAAAATGAGAGCGTGAGAGAGCACTATTAGTACCTTTTCATGTTTAATTTCATTCTTATCATATACACTCCAAGTGTGTTATCCTGTTTTCTTGTGAAAAATAGTAATTACATCAGAATAACCCATATGAAAGCAAGACTTTTTAGGCCAGTGAAATTTTAAGGGGCACAAAATGACTTTTTTTCTTCGAGGTTCCTATCTAGTTATTTGTTATAGGAGTGCTCTGTGCATCTGTGTATTCCCATGACGAAGTTATGATTTATTTTAGCTGATTCCTTTGAGAAGGATGGATATATGAAGAATTGAACTATATATAAATGGTGATTCATAAGTCTCCTTTCTACTGTGGTGGTTTGCCTAAGTAAAATTACAGACTGGCTAAATAACAGATTAATGAAAAATTAAATGTTTTCTGTGCTCTAACTGTATGTTTTAATCACAGAATTTCAGGGGACAAAAGACGAATGATCTGGCTCTTAAATTGTATTTAGTTTGAAAATAAAATAAATTTATTGCTATTCTTGCTATAAATTTGTAAAAGTTTTAGCTCATTTCTGTGGTTCTCTGATGAAATGTATAGTTATCTTGCAGGGACAATGACATCAACAATTGGGAGAATTAATCTCTGTGTAACACTTAGTTGTGTACGAACCAAGAAGCAATATTTTGTTCTGATCTCACTGGCAAAACATTTTAGGAGTTGGATTTTCTTTCTCTCTGCTGTCTTATTTCCAAGTTAGATTGATCAATGCTAAAAAATAAAATCCCTCCCTTATAGCGAGTGTTTTAAGAGTTGTTAATGTAAATGAACTATTAAGAGTAAGGCAAGTGCAGCATGTCGTGTTATATGGTATAGACCTCTACAAACCCATATTGTAGGTAGCAGCTCCCTAGTACTTGCACAAAGCCATCTGCTCTTCAAATGTAGGATTATAATACTTATATTATAAGAAGCTGTAAGTTGTCTAAATCTAGAGCACATACAAACCAGACCCCTCTGAGCAATGCTGGTTCAATAGAAAGGAGGTTGTGCTTGGAACTGGGACGTCCAAGGAGCAGAGACCATCATTGTGCCCCTTGGGCTGCCAGGCTGATTGTGTGCAGAAGTCCTGCTATGTCTATTCAAAACCTATGTTAATGGTTACATTTGTGGCTGTTTCTTATCCTGTCTTGCTACAATCTGTAGTTCTCTGGAAAGTGGAAAAAATGTTCTTTTCCAGTATTGCAGATTATCCCTTTCTTGGGTCTCAAAAATAAGAACCAAATTCTCTTCTCAGCTGTGTATTAAAAAAGTGAACTGATGTTGCTGAGCTTCTTTGTGCTTTTGCTTCTTTCTAATAAATATAACCAAACATATTGTAAATATGTTTTTTCCAGTTTCTTTGCTATAAATAGAAAATCTGGTAGATGACTGAATTAATCCAATAGAGATGGGTAATCATATGACTGAAGCCAGATTCTTTCTTTTGTCTCTTGTCTTGAGTGTATGAAGTGACTCAGCTAGTTTATTGTATCAATCATTTATTGTAAGATGCTGTGTTTGGTGATTTCTTTTTTTTTCAAATCAGATGTTTTCCCATATTCTTCCACCCTTGTTACTGACAAGCAGTGCATGATCTGTAATTCATGTTGGCTTATTCTCATGG
>NW_010308635.1:13002-40006 GCF_000700745.2 Antrostomus carolinensis
GAGTGTTAAAAATTAAAATTTATTAGCAGATGCCACTTTAAATATTTCAATTTTTTTTTGGTGCTCATCACAGAGTTGTTTATAAAAGTACAAAGTTATTAAAAATGCTATAATAATAAGAAAGGCCTGGCTGAATTATACCAAGTAAAGTCCATCTTCAGACAGACTGAAGTCCCTTGGGGCTATACCAGGGCTTTACTGTGATTCATCTGCAAGGTATTTGTTGTCTCATCTCACCTCTGAACCAAGCAGTATATGTCAGCCACCTTAATACTTTTTCTCCAGAGAATATGTACTACTGGAGTAGTGTCCAGTTTTATTTTAAAATGAGTTCTGGTGTAACCTGTGTAGGAGTAAAAGACAGAGTTGATGTTTTCTCATTGACACCAGTAACCTCAGTTGCTTTTTTGCTAAATGGCAAGCAGCGAACACAGGCTGTCTGTGGTGCTTGCCCTTGCAAATACAGCATGTGCACATCGCTTTTACTTGTGCATATTAGTATGGAGGTCCTAAAAGAAGCTTCTGCTACTTTATGATGCTGAGGGTGAATCCAGTTTTGTGAGGGTGAAAATGCAGAAGGCTTGCTACAGACCATTAATCATGGACTTCTTTCAAAACGGCTTCCAATGGCTCCTTACTCCACTGCCTCCAAACATAGGAATACCCAGTCTTTAGACATTGCCACAAAATGGGGATGGCCATTGTCATCAGTGAAGCACAGCATCCTCCAGCTGTGCTAGAGGAGTCTGGCTAGCCCCAGAAGGGGAAACTGTGCTATCCAAAGGGATGTGATAGCATGGACTTTTTAATGTAGACAGGTAGCTGTTGAAGGGCTCTGACCTCTTTGGCTTGCTGCTGGTCCTTGAACTTCCCACGGAGTGTTACAACTTTGTTCTAGTACCAAGGTGGAACTTATTGTGTACCAGAAATGAGGCTGAGTGAGCATAAAAGACCTGAGCATGTAGTTAATCCTCTGAACTGAGGAACATATATGTGCTTTTCTCCACTCTGGATCCCCAACTCAGGTAGAATTGATGACTTCAAAGAGGAGTCATTAGATAAAAGTCTATGGACTGTGGGAAGAATGGAAGTGGCCACCATTATCTCTTTGTCCTCAAACTCTACAGAATTATGTTGATTGTGTGCATACAATTTATAAGGCCACTTTTCTGTAAAAGTTGCCACCACTGCCAACCCTTTCATTATAGTCCTGACAGGTCAAATGGATGAGGAAGAGGTGGTGATTTTAAAACTGGTTTATCTTGTGATTTCTTTAAGTGTCTATGTACTATTACATGTGTCTAAGGGAAGAATGTGTAGAATCCATGTATTGTATTTGGAAACATGTTCATGCTTTCTCTCTTCCTCTATTTAATGTAACTTGGCTATAACTTTGCATTAAGTTACATTTAGGTCTGGCCTGTGTCATCCTCAGATCACATTCTCAAAAGACAGCAGGCTGCATTGATCCATTGATTTCAGTGGAGTACGACCATTTATATATCAGTTGTATAAGAAAACATAATGAAGGGTATGTTAATTCAAAACCAAAATTGAATACCTTTCAATCCATCCTCACCTTCTACCCTTTAGAATAAATGAACTAATTGCATTGATTCATTTTTTTTTTTTTTTTTTTTTTTTTTTAAATCCTGAAATTGTGCCTTGCTCTGGGATATATTATTTAAGTTTAGTATAAAATTTGCACTATCTGTTTGCCATTCTTCCTCATGCCTCCTGTCGGAAATGCATCAGGAAACAAAAGTGAACCTAATTGACAGCTCTGTGGAGGCTGAAGGTAGACTGTGACCTGAAATGAGGACTGTTCTCATAATGAAAGACAGCTGAAAGATTATGTATATAGAGCCACTAAAATAGATTCCCTCGCTCTTTTTCATAAACCGGCAGATGGTAGCAGAGTCTACAGATCTCTGAGAAGGCAAATGTACATTAAACACTGTAACTGCCCTCATTCGTTTGCCATTCATCTTTACTTGTCAGCCTCTTCATAAGTGCCTTCTGTAGTGCTGACCCTGAAATTGCATCATTTAATCTGTAATCATATATTGCCAACATTTCCCCTTTCTATCGCATATCAACTGCATTAATTCTGCCTTACTGTGGACCACTGATAGCTGTTGGCAAGTCTCTGTAGAAAAGAGATATTCATAAAATAGAATACAGATGAGAGGAAAGGCTGACTTGCAGGATAGAAAGGGATAGGGAGAAGGGGAAGTGAGAGGAAACAGATGTATGGGTGTGGGTTTTTCTGTCTGTCTCTCTGCTCCTCTTTCATGCATTCTTGGAAGTCTTAGTCCAAGTGTCCTGTTACTATGACTAATATTTAATTATTACCCATTGTTACATAAGAAAACACAGAGAAAACCAGGTTCTGCTTATGAAGTCTCATATTTGAACACAGGTGTTGCATATAGAAATAAGCCAGAAGAATATGCTTTCTGAGTCAAAACCAGCTGGGATAATGAATGTGTGGGAGCATTTCTAATTAAATGGGATTCATGGTGTGTTTTTGAGAGGGGATTTGAAAGGGGAGGCTGAATGTTTTAGTTTGTGAAGAAGGGGAGGGACCTAGTGTCCTTGAAGACTGGCGTATTTTTGCCTGTTCTTCTTGTGGCTGTGCCCAAGGATGGCAGGGCTCAAAAGTTCAAATATTGTCACAGTTAGTCATGTTTAAAGGTCTGCTGAGATGTGAGCTACATGCTGTGAGCCTGACTGCAGTGACTGGTGAAAAATGTACTTTCAGGAGATGTTGACAAACCAAAGAAACCAACATGCCAAAATGATTAAGTCAAATATACCATTTTAGCCCTTGATCCGTTTTTCCTATGAAAGATCAGCTGTTGGATAATAAAGCATCCTGAAAATGGCATCTATGAAAACAGAACATTAACACCAGCATGCCTGCATAAAGGGTGCAAAGTGCTCAGTTCTAGGTCTGTTTCCATCATACTGGAACATCCCCTCTGTGGCCCTGGAAAGAATACAGGATTTCTTTTTACCTCTTGCACACAGACCCTGGCTAGAGTCCAGAAAAGACTTTCTTTTCCAAGGTGTTATGACAGTTGCAGGCTCTAGATGGTACTATGTAATCGCTCTGTTGTGTTCTGCCTTTAGTAATGGTTTCTTACTTTTTTTTTTTTTTTTTTACAGAAAACTTTTTGCACCAGTCATTGTATCTACAAAAATTACAACCTACCAAATAAAAAACAAAAAGGTCCTAGATTTTTGTTTCAGACTCCGTATTTAGATTAGCTTTCATTCTTGTATAATAGGCTAGATGATCTAACAGTGCTTAACACATTAGGTTCTAGTATTAATGAGTTATGTTGTATTGAGCCAGTGTTTTCATTACACTTACTGGCAAGAAAAGAGAAAAGATTAATGCAGTATGCCCCCAGAGAAAAGCAGTTTCTTTCTTGTGGTTCTGAGTTTTTTTCCTCGTTGTGTTATGTGTGCACAATGTGCATGAAGATCTATGCACACATGTAACTTCAGTGGGGGCATTCTGCACACTGAAGGTAACAGTTCTCTGTCAAAGCCAGGTGAGAGGGTCCTATGTGCAGACGTAGGAACATAAACTATATTTTTTAAAAAAAGGAAAGAAAAAAGGAAAAAAAAAGACTATTTCTATCGGCAGAAACTGTTATCAGTATGCAATTGCGCATGACCTTTTGCTCCTGAATTTAGTAGTAAATGGGAACCCTTTACCACTCCTGATGCCAAGAGGGTTGTACACTTTCTGCAAGAGAGGAGTGGGAGTCCCTAGCCTTTTGTGCATTCCATTTTTAAGAACTGCTTTACTGAGTTCAGAGATACAATAGAATAAACAGCTTTTTTTCTATAGAGCTGCAATAAAATATCTCTGAGAACGTAATAAATGCTATAATATGGATTTTTCAGACTGCTAAAGAAAAATAAAATACAAGCCCTAATGCATTTGCTTCCCTAGACATTTTAATTCAAAATTAAGGTTTTCTGTGAAACTCTTCTCAACATAATTGTACCAGAACTCCATAAAACTCCAGTTGAGACAAGAAGTGAATCACAATTGATATGTTTTATTTTCCAAATACTATCTTACCAAATTTATGACACTTACTACTCTTAGACAAGCTCCTTTTTATTATTAATCTACAGTTATTAATATACTTGCAATTCCTGACAATCAGCTAAAGGCATAAATCCTACTCTAATCCCAGCAAAATGAAGATATCCTAATCAAAGAAGAAAATTCAAGGAGTAGTTAAAGTTTTGTCCATGGTAATTCCTACCAGGAATTTGGTGCGTATATTATAAGGTGAATCCATGAATAATCAGGAAAAGGGAATGTTTATTTGAGACAAGGAAGAGTCTCTGATGGCTTAGACATTAACATTGTCTCGAGTTGTGACTGCCTTAATTGACTTTTCTATTTGCATGGATGGGCAGGAGGCAATATTTGCTCTCTGTCAATGGTTTCTGGAAGTGTGGGATATACATGTCCAGCAATGGAGGAAAATGGTTTCTATATAAATGAAATTTAGCCTCTTCTACTTTCATCACATGAGCTTTGATGCCATAACTGCAAGTGTTGTGGCTCTTCTGGACTGATTTTTTTATACTTATCAGTCTCATTGGTGTAATATTTGTGAGCCTTCCAGTACCCTTTTAGACAATGTAAGTAACAGCTGCCATTTCTTCTCCAGGGAATAGATCTGTGTTCAGTGTAATGCTTGAGTTTCTGTTGTATGCAGAGCTGTACGTGTAGCAGGCAAGCCTGAAGAAGATCTCTTCACTATCCCTTATATTCTGTCTTGCCTCCCTCCTCCCTTGACTTCTTCTGCTGAAGCAGTAGAGAAAAACATATCCTCATATCTTAAAGCAGGGGGGGTTTTGTTGCTTTTTTTTTTTTCTTTCTTACTGAAGCAGTTGCAAGGCAACTTCTGATGTTTTTGCTTGGTTTTAATTTTGTCATTCTGAAAAAAACTATGTGAAGAAGCTGCGTATAAAATATTTTCCTTTTTTTTAAAGTTTCTTAAAAAACATTGCTTAGATTTTATTCTATGATTAAAAACTTAAAAAATACCAATTTCGCAGGAGAGAACATATAAAAAAGGGAACACGCAAAAGCTACCCAGGAACTTAGAGGAAAATTAAAATGTGGTGTCTTCTTGGGTAAATTGGTGGGCACCAGCTCAGTTGTTCAGTGTTGAAGAGTGAAGTGGCTAAAGGTGTCAGCTTTGCTGTGTACTGGCGTGTGTTTGAGCCCTCCTAAATTCTCTCTTGTTTTTCATACAAGCAGCTATAACACATCCAACTGATACAAGCCAATAAAAACCTGACTAGCTCTTTCCTCTTCCAGTTTTCAGTGTGACTGTTTCTTGTTCTAACTGCAGCAAAAACAAAAGCTATTGATTAGACCTGTGAATGATGATTGGTGCTTGGTGATTACCACACATCAGTATATGAATTTATTTGATTCCAAATGCCTAACTTTGAAGGGAGTGGTAAAGAAACAAGGGATTAAGTGGGCTGAAGGAATTAAAACTGACAATTATTCCAGGGTAAAATGCAAACATTTGCAAGAGCTGTTAAAAGCAAGAGAAAAAAAGATTCCTGGTCATCTTGAAGTGCAGAATATCAGTTTCTTCACATTCTTTGAGATCGAAAATGTCATTGATGAAACTTTGCCTACTGAAGCAGAAGAGCAGAGTATTGTTTGATCTTTCAAGGGAGACATGTTTGATGCTGTTGTCATCAAACCCCAGCTATAATGATTAAACCTGTGTTCAAGGTCTTTGAAGTTCAATTCAGTTAATTCAGAAACAATGTTAGTTTGTATTTGATAACAAAATAATCGTGCTTTTGTGCCATGCACAGAGATTTTATCTGTAAGTATGCATACAGTTATAGGTGTCTGTATGTGTATTATATGTATATATGAGTATGTATGTATTCATGTTGGGAAAGACTAATTTTATTGCTATTCCATATATGTAATATGTAAAATGTAACTCAAGATAGTGAAGCCTTTCAAATAGGAGAAATGTTCAGTGTTCTCCTCTGTGTGAGCAAGTATTCAATGCCCACACTTTTCTGTACAGATATGCAACACTAGAATTGTGATACTGGATCAGAAGTGCAGTCTTCCTGATCCTCCTTCACAGGCCTGGCCAATATGGGATGCTTCAGAGAGAGGTGAATGAAACTAACCAGACCATTTTGAAAAAAATACGCATCCTTAATATTAATGTAAACCCTGAAGCACAGTCTTATGTCTTATTCAAAACTCTGTTTAACAATTAACTATTATAAGCAGGATGTCATACAAATGTATTGTTTCCACAGGAACACAGATAATAAAGCTGAGGAATTTGAGAGATGCTACAAGTGATCCTTTCCATCTCCCAAGTGGGTCAGCTAAGTCCTGTGTCATTCCTCACACATGTCAGGAGATTCCTGGAAACAAGGTAAGCAAAGATATACACTCTACAGCCTCAAGGTCAATCTTTATTTTGATGTTTTACTGGCGTGACTGTTCCTAGATTATGATGATATAATACTAAAATGGGGATATTTGACACTTGGAGACAGATATGAAATAAACGGAGGGGCTAGTAGCATGGCGTTGTGGGTATGATTTTATTTATACCTTTATTTTCCACATGCACACCAAATTGCTTCTCCTTGCACCAGCAATCTTGTGTCCTCCAGTGTGGCATAGACGAGCAGTGGAGCAATAGGGAAGCAAAACTGTTAATGATTGTTCCTTAATAAAAGGGACTAGGACCATTGAAAATGGTAGTGTTGAGGTGTTGACTCCTGCCCCTTGCTTGGTGCTCCTGCTCTAGTACAGGGATAGTGGAAGGGAACGCGAGTTGCACCTTGGAGGTATGTTGCAGTCTAGAGTATTGTCTTCAGTGTCTAATAAGGTACATGTGTTGGATTTTGATGGCCCCTAAATTAATCCTTGCTCAGGATTATCATCTAAAATGTTTGACATATTCTTCATGGAGATTCCTGTGTTTGAATGGGCTGTCAGTAGCTGGGCAGGTTGCCAGTGCCAGGTGAGGACAGAGGTGTTAACAAATGTTTGCAGCCTGAAGGGAATGGGGTAAAAAATGAGAGGGCCCAGTAGCCAGGACAGAAGCATTGGGCAGGGCCTGAACATACAAGAAGCCATAAGCTAGGTGTGACCTGTCACTCCAGTATGCAAAATAAAAGGTTCAAGTATGCTGACAGGCAAAACATCTGTTTGTCACTTCATATACTTTATCCAGCTAAACCAGTCCCTGAAGTTCTCAAAGTCCCTAACTATCCTTTCCCAATATCCTTCTCCCTTTTTATTATTATCTTTGAAGAAATAACTTAGATTCTGCATAGACCTTGATTGCCAAAGTCGTTATTGCAAGTTTCCCTCTGTATTTAGGTGGAACAGTGCAAGTGTATTCGATGGGATTTCACAACCTCCTGGGTTACTTTGGGAGCCTTACCCTAGCCAAGGAAGGCATATACTTGCCCTGCTTCCTTCCTGCAGCAGCAGCTGGGCTTTGCTTCCATGGAGCTTAGGTGAACTTTGGCTTGGGATAAGTAAATAATGCCATCTCTGTTGCAGTTTGCAAATGCCCAAATAAATGGTACATTCTCTATTACCATGTGTTTAACTGCAAAGGCAGTAGATATTTCCCTGTAGATTTACCTTGCCATGATATTTCCTTCTATGTGGCAGAAGAATTAAAAATGATGGGCTGAAAATATCTTTCTGGCTTTTGTCTTGTGTGCTTTATAGTTCTCCCTAAAGCATTATGAACTTCTCCATCTATTTAGAAGATGACGTGCTTCGTGTAAAAATACAGAATAAAGCTTCAGAAAAACACACATCTATTGCAAAATTGTAAGGTTGTACAAATGGAGCTAGGCAGCCCCATTTATATGACTCATATGGCTTAAGATTAAAATTTAATGTAGTTAATTAGGAAATGTAAATAAAATTGAATTTTAATTGTTAATAAACAATTGAACTTTAATTGTTAATAAAATTAAAGTACTGAACGTGTGGCATTATTAGAAATTGAGGAATCCTAAGGTCAAATTATTTTCATTCAGACATCTATATTTGGATATGATTCCTTAAAATGAGATACTTGGTGCTTTGAAAACCTTGTTAGCTGGCTTGATAGACCAGTTAGAAGTTATTATTTCTACCATGTCCTCTGAGCAAAAGCACCCCACTCTCTGTTGACATCCTAGGGATAGAAGTACAAGCAGCTCATAAAGATATCATCGTTTGTATAGTGCCTACCTGGAAAATAAGGAGTATTCATTTTGGGTGCTACTATGGGAAATTAAATTCTTTTCAGCAAGAAAGAAAAGAAAGTGAAATCATCTTGTTCCTATAAATGGGAAAGAAGATTCAAACCTGGTGACTGTTTTGCAGCTCTGGAGGAAAAATTCTCAGCAGCCCAATAAATTTTGTGTTTTATTATTTGGTATTCCTCACATAAAAAGAACACAAATGAAAAGGCCTGACCTTTTCATGGGCAGCAGCAGCATAGCTCTGACAATAGTCAATACGTACAGCTAATAGTTGTGCAATTTAAGATCTGCTGTATAATGATACACTTGTAAACAATTTTTTTTTTCTCCTTTCCTAGAGCAATGTGAGTAGCAAACTACTGGCAGTAAGTATAAAAATAAAGTATTATTTTCCTGATGGTTGTTATCCTCAGTCGTATAATTAGAGTTGTGTGGAACTATCCAGGGAAGACGCTGATAAGGGAGCCAAGAAAATAACAGGCAGAAGAGGAGAGCAAACAGTCATTTGCCTTCCTGGTGGCCTGAGCACTGCACTAAGCAACCTATGCGCTGCTCTTCACTGATGCTCTTCTGACATAAAACATAGCATGGAATTTTTGGAAAGTGTTACAGTGGAGAAAGTCTATGTGGGACATTTTAAAATCAAAAAAATATGGGAACTGAAATGAAACATGATGTATTGATGTAACTAAGCATCTAGCAGCGTCCAGATGGACTGTCAAGCCTGGAGAAACTAAAAAATGCATTTCAAAATAGAAATCTCCCCTTCCCCCTGGTTAACCCACTTTTCAGTTTTTCTTTTTTGTTAAATGATCACAATGCAAACAAGTTTTTGTTTATTTTATTTTATTTATTATATTTTTAATTACGTGCTTTCCAGTTTCCCTATAGGTAGAATCTGGCAGCAGCTATTTCAGTACCTGCACATCTGGTGCCTCGTAAAGGGATGCGCCAGAACCATCAGAAGTGTTTAAAACAGTGCTTAGACCAAACATCCGCTATCAATTCAGGTGTAGAGAGAGAAAGAACCCAATTAGAAATAACTATGGGACCAAACTTTAGCAGATGTTCAATTACCCTTGCTATCTACCTTGCGACAGACTGAAGGTGCAGTTGGTGTTGTATACATGCATTGTTTCAGGTCTGGTTTTGAATTTCCATGTGTGGTGCCATCTGCACTAACACTCAGTGGTCCTAGCACTCCCCTGCAGCTATCCTGTTTGGGATAGAGTATATTTCTGTGCAGTTTACATATGCCTACAGCAACATGCTTCACAAATAAAATGCAGATTATGTTGGTAGGGCTGGCTGAAAGGTAATGTGCTTCTAACAGCATTCTTCAGCTGAGCAGAAATGCCTTTTTTTTTTTTTTATCCACAGAAAGGCTTACATTTTACCAATTTAAGTTATCCTTAATCAACGTGGAAACGTGGCTGTAGCTGCTGACACCTGCAAAGTGCAGGGCTAGGTAAGGCTCTCTCTGGAACAGCTGGAAGGTATGACTGTAGCTCTACTAAAAATGAGGAGAGGAGCTGTAGCATAAAGAGACCATGCACCTCCCACCTTCACTTGGACTCTAGGTCATTCCAAGGAATTATTTCAGTACTTGGTCATTAACTTAATCTAGTGACAAATTAAAAAACGTGTTCTATCCTGCCAGGATAGAAAAATGACTTTTTTATTCCCACACAGTTGAAACTGAGAGAAACAGAAATTAATATTGCTCCTAAATGTGGATCTAGGCTGGAAAGATGCCAGACTCACAGGGTAAGTGTAAAAACTTGTTTGGTTTTGACAGGAGATAGGCTTTAAATTTACTTCCTAAACTGATGGGTTATGAAATGGAGTTCTGCAAAGCTAGCAGACAGGAATTATTTTTTATTGCTAAAATTGTGTGTGTGATTTTGGAAAATCCACCAGTTTACTAAAGGGTGCTCTGTCAGTGGAATGGAACATTTGGCAATGAAGTAGTTACAGCTTTTTGCTCCTCAAAAGACGACTCTTCCTTCCTGGGGAAAAACTGTAGATTGATGAATAAGTGAAACAAATGAGGGTCCAGAGCCTTTCTTTTAGGAGATGTAATATTTTTAAGTAATTTAGAAAGAAAATGCTTTGGTTTTGTCATATTTTAATATTCCTGAGCCCAGGGTGATAAAGCACATCAATCTCTGCTCTAACTATCATAACCCTGGAAAAGTTTCCTTTTAGTTTGGGAGAGCTGAGGAGAAATGTAAAAGCACCTTGATGGGGTGTAAACGTCTCTTAGAGGCTGGGAAGTTTGGTTCACTGACAATGGCTGTCAGTAAGATTTCATCCATGTGGGCCCGCCCTTTTAATTGTCCACCATCATCTGAGTCCCTAGGAGAACTGGTGTTTGAAAAGAAGTGATTCAACTTCACAAAAGCATGAGGAAACTGGTTCAGTTTAAATATTAACGGTACCAAATCTTCCCTTGACCTTGGTGCTGTCCTAGCCATGTGGCTTGTCACAAATTCAGTTGTATATCTCTGCACCTGTTTCTCTGTTCTATATGTTTACATCCCCCAGAATTCATGTGTGGGTTCAAAGTGGCAACCACGTGTGGCACAGCTTCTAAGGTATGGCCATCGTTTAACTCACATGGCATTAATTTTATCTGTGTTCTGTTTTGTTCAGAATAGAGTGGTGTGTTGTGTGCTTTCACATTAGCTTTTACTTTCTTCCTTGCTTTGCCATGACTTTATATGGGCAGCAGCTAGAAAAGCGTATTAATATGTGAAACCTATATACACATTTCACTGTTGAAATGTACTAAAAGTAAGATGGCTGCAAGTCCTGCCACAGATTAAAAAGGAAAATCTGTCTGTACTCTTGTCAGTAATTAATGTGTGCAGTTTCAGTGCTTTCATTAGTTTCTTGCACTATGAGAGAGTGTTTATTGGTAACAGTGGTAACAAAGCTGAAGTTAATGCAGCAGCAGGCCAAAAAGAGCAAAAGAAGAAATGGAAGATTCTGTCTGATGATGCCACTTTGGGGCCTGACCGACAAACATCTCAAATAAACACAAAGCAAGTGCTATGTAATTAATAACAGGGGAGAGGAAAATCTTCAGTGCACTTTAAAAGATAAAAGAAAAATATTCAGAAACTGCCCTATTGGGAAATGCAATTTCAAAAATATTATTTTAAAAAAAAGGCAAGGAGTTTTCTAACCTGGATGTTCTTACTGAAGCTGCATATTTTGTACCGTCTTTGTGTATGGGGCAATGAGTGGAAGAGGAATTAAATATTTCTGAGTTGAGAAAAATCACAGCTCTTAAAATGGAAAAATTTTCTTCACATGCAGAAACAAACATGACTGAGAAGAGTTGTGAACCTGGTGTTTCCAGCTTAATCAGTGGCAAAGATGCCTTAAGAAGGGGAGACTGGGAAGAAAGTAAGGGGTTGCTAGTGAGATTTCTGATACAGTTTTGCTACCATTCATCACTGATTTCTTTAATTTGATGAACTTTTCCAAGAAGAAATATCAAAATTTAGCACTTTGCATATGGTGTTTTGCAGATGAACTTGAAATATGCCGAGTAACCACAGCTGAAGGTGGTGGGAGTTGTACAGCTCAGCATCTTTTGGGATCTGGCTCTGTGTACACATTTACTGTGCAAACAGTTAATCAAGTTTCAAGAGTGATAGAAAGAAAAGTTTATTCTCCTTTGTCCAAAGGCAGTTAATTTCATAGGATCTATTGAGTCAAATGCTGTATTTATGATGTTCAGTTCCTCACTTAATCAAAACTAAACATTTAATTTTACACTTCACACCTCCAAAAAGGAGGGTGAATAATTTATAAAGAATAATTTTATGAATTTGGCCTTTTTCTGTTCATGAATTTTCCACAAGAGATCGTGACTTCTCAAAGGTACTTCCACTAAGAATGATTCACTGAATAATTCTTGGTCTGCATCATTTTGTTGTGAGGTTTGATATTTAACGTTCCAGCTGTTCTTATTGGACTCATCGACATATAATTGCCAGCTCAATATGTAGATGTCCTAAAATGATGCTTCCAGTCTGACTCATTGCAAAATACTTCAGCACTTTTTATAACTTGATTTTTTTGTTTGTTTGCTGTTTTTTAGAAAACTACTGTCAGCAAGCTTATTTTTGGAGTCATTGAGTACAAAAGAACCATAACTTAGATGAAATCATCTGCTGGTGATTTTGATGGTAGGCATAGCAAGTCTGGGAAGAAGCTACTGCCTTGAAAGCTTGCATGCATCCCAGGTAGGACAGTGCATTGTAACAGTCCTTTGGCAATGTTTGAAGCTGAGGCAGACCAGACCTTTCAGCCTCTTTAATACAGCACCTGTGACCATCTAGATCAATATCTGAAAGGTCAATGCATCTCTCATCAAAGCTGTTCTTTAAATAAGTTTGCAGCATGATGGGTTGTGGTTACTATAGAAGTATAGCTAGTGGATGCTCTTTTTACAATAGATGTCTGCGTACTTGGGATTGCCTGTGTTTATTCTGTTAGTTCCTTTATGCTACTAGTTCTGGCATCCTAATCCAAACACCAATGTATAGTGTTTGTCTATATCTGCAGGACTGATAAGGGCTTTGGCAGATGTCAAACTTTCAAGATAAATGGATAGCCATTAATCCACATTTTGGATTTTTATAACAGGAAGAATGAATACCCAGTATATTCTGGAGCAAGTCAACATGTCTGTATTTCTACTGATGTTCTTTAATTCTTACCCTTTAACAAACCATCAATATAAAACAGGTTGCTTAGTTATACAGGTAGATTTATTCTTTGCTCCTCAAGCCTTTTTTTTTTTTTTTTTGTTGTGATATGAGAATGTTTCTGAGCAGGACTGTCAGAGCTGCTCAGTTGGTGATATGGAGAGCAGTTAATATAAGAGAAGAGTCTTAATTTGTTGATAAGCTCCAGAGAAACAGATAATCACCCATGTAGTTGTTGAAGACATAATTACATATAATTTATATCCCTTGTGAAAAGTGATTATACATAGACAAAGTTTATGTCACATATTTTCTTTTTAGAGGCTCAACATGAACCTGAACTACATGTGTGTAAACAAGTCGCATCACAGTTATAAAATTATGCAGATGCCTCAGTGTGTCAGGAATTAAGGCCAAAGATTCTGACAGATCCTATAGGACCCATTTGGATTTAGATGTATTGTGTATGTACCTTCATTTATTGGTTAGCCCTTTGGTTGGGTATATGGTTGAGCACTATACAAAAATTCTCTCATGTATTTCATATTAATCCTAAACTGTATTTCAGATCATGATCTTGGCAGGTTTTCTGTCCTCTCTTTTTATACAGATGTAAAGTACTATAAAGAAAAGCTGTGGATATAAATTTATACAAAACAGTTGAGCAGTGGCAGGTATATATGTGTACTAAACAACCTCCTGCAGCCCATTATTTTATGATTCAATGAAATGAATACAGTTTAGGTAGAAATTGGAAAACAAAGAATCGGGTCCTTAGTACAGATAATTTTTCCTGGTCCCCAATTTCTCTCTGTTCTGGAAAAGTAAGAAAGGTTTTTTGCTCATATGCAAGAGAAAATGTAACAGGTCCAATAGTTTAGTCTTTGCAAAGGTCAACTGTTGGACCAAATGCCTCCTCCTAAACTCTAAATGTACAGTGACTGTTTTACTGTGATTGTCAATGTTTGGAGCACAGGATTTCCTGGGAAGGGAGCTATTTGAAAGCACGGGGGCGTATGCATGCTTGTTCATGTGAGTGCATGCATTTAAATGAGGTCAGAGAAAATGAATTTATTGTGTCCACAGGGCAAAAGAGACAGCTTTGAATTTGAAGACCAAGGAGGTTTTAACTGGTATTAGAGAAAAGCTGATATGTGACAAAGTTAATATATATTATTTAAGATAGGATAAAACATTATCTTCAATAGACAGCTAATGGGAAGTAACATGGACAGACTTTCAGTCAACTCCCCATCACTCCCAATATGCACACTTGTATGCATAGATGTGTGCACACACATCAAAGGAAAGCCTGAAGACTGAGACTGTGACTGTAACTAGTGGGCTTTGGATTGCACACAGGGAAATAATGGAACTTGGCTATTTTATGTCAAAAATCAAAGTTTTTCCAAAGCATTTGAATGGAGTAGACTAGTCTGCCAAAACATCTAAGAGAACCGTCTCTGCAGAGCTATTATTTCTCCTTTTTATTATCTGCAGACAATTTCCACTGTGCATAAAATAGCCTGTTTCAGGAGCATTAGATCAGAGATCACCTTTTTTGCACCCAGCTACTGAAGCTGTTGTAGTACTCTGGAGGCATACATTTAACCAAAGTAACAGGGCAGTGATCACTGCAGAGATCTGGGACTTCCTTCTTTCTTCATTCAAAGAACTAAAGTTGCTATTGTTATAGTGGCATTGAACCAATTCTTTGCTACAGAAAGAACACTAAGTAAGATAAAAATGTCATTTCTCCTTTTATGGAGTGGTCTGATCCAAAGCAGTTTAGTAAATTTGTTAAGTGGCTATGACTTCAACAAACCTAAAGGGTCTGAGTCATCTCATGGAAGTGTGTTATAGGACCTGGCAGCAGCAGTAGTTTTTTTATTGTTTATAAGCTCTAATAAAATCTGGAAAGTAAATGTCAGAAGCATAAATAAAATCATATGCAAATGTACTGGTGATAATATTAAGATTTTAAGAACAGCACTCTAAATATTCAATTAGTTAGATACTAACCGATCCTCATAACAAATCTGTGCATTTGGTGGGAAACATTACATCTGTTGGGGATGGGGAAACTGGAGCAGAAACCAGAGGTGATTGAAGCAGAGGGTGGGATGCAATTTTTTTCTGTTACTAAGCCTTCGTCTGTTCTGGGTCATGCTGCCCGAGAGATGTGGAATATGTACCTTTGCTGTGTTCTGGCATTGAGACTATGTAGGAAATTTACCTTGACAAAGATAGGTCTTTCAAGCTGCTATAAAAGCCTAGGTTGTGATGAGTGAGTTCTGTGGAGATATTCCAGGGTGTAATTGCTCAAATTGTGTTTCCACTGGTCTCACAAGTAACCACAAGCAGTCCTAGTGTGAATTTCTGACTGTCACTACAACTTTTTGTATCGTGGCATGCATGGAAAGGATTATGAAGTAGAAGTACTTACTAACTATTTTCTGCACTTCTTGCTTAACAAAGTTACTTTGGTTTAAATTAATTGATGTAATTAAAGTGTACTTTGGTTCTATATTGAATTAGAAATCAAGAAAATTGGTTGAAAAAACAGAGTGTGGAGGGAGAGCCCACTTAAAAATCAACTTGTGTTTCTCCCAGCAGGGCCAGCATCTGTCAGAGGCTGCAGAATCTCCATGCAGTGGACATGCTTTGTGTACAGAAGTGACCATCATGTCAAGGGGCCCCTGAAACTCTCTGGTTACAGTTTGGCCTTACTTTCCTACTAAATGTGACCATATCGTTTGCTTGGGCGGAGTCTGAGTCAACTTCTGTAAAAGGTCAAACATGAGATACTTTTGGTTTGTGCTTGAAGCTTAGACATCTCCTTTATAAAAATGAAGAAGGAAACAAGGATTACTTTCCATCCTTAAAGTCTTACTGCAGAGTTGGAAATTAGACAATGTGCTGGATTCCTAGCTGCAAATATTTGAAAGGCTTTGGAGGAAGATAGGTATTCAGTTAGCTTGGGCAAGAATCACAGAGGCTCATTGGAATATTTTCTGACTGAATTCTGGCACTTAGCAAGCATGAATTGTTCTCATATCATAGATGCCATTTTTGAATTCTCAATGAAAAAAAATTATTATTACCACTTTTTTTCCATGGAATACTTTGGAAGACCAGTGAAAGACTTGTATTGTAGACAGGTATATATTTCTAAGCCTTTCAAGTTGGGAGGCCTGTGGTTGAATCCTTGCATGAAAACCTTGCCCAGGAAGAAATCTTCATATGTTAAGAAATTGGGAGAGAAATGAGGACTCCTTATGTATTCTTATTATTTTTGTCATGTTAGAAGAAAACAAACTGCTAAGCAGCTTACCGTTTAGAGATGCAAAGGACATTTAGTATCTATGATATACACATGAAGTCATGAGTTGGAGTAGCTTTCAAATATTTCTGATAAACCCTTTGCAGACCAGTACACAGGTGATGATTAGGGAATGGCCTTTACACAAAACAACATGAATACGTGACAGAAGACTTAAGAGCAGAGGAAATAAGAGGAATGCTGAAGCAATAAGAAGCGTTTTTGTGGTGCCTCCACAGTTGAGACAAACCTTCAGGACTCTGTGAAAGTGGAATTTAACCAGTGCATGGATTCAAAGTAAGGAAGAAGTGGTTGCACTTTCCAAGAGGAAAAAAAAATGCTGTGAGGCCTTGAAGAAGAAAGCTGTAATGATCCGGATTAGAGAATTACAAATGAACAAGTATTCCAATGGAAAGAAGAGAGCAGGAAAAAATATTTTCAGGATTGCAAGGAAGAACAACATAACTTGACTGAATAAACTTTTTCTGAACAATTACGTACGCTGAGATTGCAGGTTTATTTTGCATGGAGTCCATGCTCAAGAGAGTTCAGCTACATTTTGACCTTTTTGGTATCTACCATAAATGCCAGCCACATAAACTTAAATAATCTCCCAGA
The DNA here is from genome assembly GCF_000700745.2 of Antrostomus carolinensis. Lineage (NCBI taxonomy): Eukaryota > Metazoa > Chordata > Aves > Caprimulgiformes > Caprimulgidae > Antrostomus > Antrostomus carolinensis. Next base: position 29,983 of record NW_010308635.1, read on the forward strand.
ATGTTCCAGCAAAACTTTTTTTTTCACTCCCTGTTTTTCCTATTTTTCTTCCCCAAACATACTGTTTTCCAATTTATACTAGTAGATAAGAAGTGTTTCCCTGTCTCTTCAGATATTTCAGGCTCCTAGTTATTGGGTTTTGAGAATATATCACAGAAAAGTTTGTGAGTAGTAGGGGTAGACATTGCCTGGGACCAGCCGATATGTTTTTCCTAGTTGAATGTTTCTGGAGCCTGTACCTAGAGTACATGCAGAAATAACAGCTTGATGAGCTCTACTCATCCTGTCAGTGGACACTGACTTTTATTTTTTTCCTTCATCTGTTGTAATGTTCCATCAAAATGTCAATTGGTAAAAATCTACTGCACTATTTGCAAGAAATGTCAAAACTTGTTAAGGTCCTTGAGCAAAACTGTGTGGATTTTAGGATTATATAGTGTAAGTATTATGAAATTATTAATTTAAAAATCTATATATGAATAAAGCATCTGGTGAATGAATAAGAGTAATTTCTCTCACATGGATAATTTAAATACCAGCTGTCTCCATCCTAAACCATATTTTCTCATAAAAGCTTTTAGAGAATCTGTCTGATGATTGTGAAATTCCAGGATTTATGGACAGTGTAAGATCTGCCTATACAAGGATCTGAATCTTGCCTCATAATTGAAAGCCACCTCCAATTGTTCAAAACAAGTGTAAAAGACCCCCAGGAGAAAACAAACAATTGAGCTTTACAGACTGACTCATCTTAAATGTCTTGTCAAAGCTGTAAAAGCTGCATTTTAATGTGGTGGATAAACTTGAAAGGGATAAAGGAAAATGTGAAAATATTCCTTTAATTATCTGCTGGACAGGTGGAAGAATCTGCCAGTCTCTGAGATCATATCCTTAAAATAAATCCATATCCTTAGTAAATTTCCTTGTTCTTTCATGATGGCTTTACCTGTACTCTTCATCCTTACCCATTTTCTTTCTGATATTTGTGACAGTCTAGACAACTAACCACTTTTGAATAGTACTCCAAACTTCCTTAGCCTCTTTTTAAACACATTTCAGCAGTGTTTTCTTCTTTATTCTATCACAATTTTTCACTTTCCATATTGACTGTCGTTCCCAATTTGGCTGTTTTCAGAAAATGTACTGAAAAGAAAGGGAAAATTTTCAGATAAAACCAGGACTCTTTGTGGATGTGGCCTTTCTGAGATCCTTGTCACATGATGTAAGCTGTCAGTCTCTAAGAGCTTCTTCATTCAGCTTCTGAGGCATGACTTTCTTGCAGTGCTTTCTGAATGCAAGAAAAAACAACTGGTCAGAAAAAGAAATGTCTTTATCTTGAACATCACTTAAACATTTAGAAAATTTGTTTGGAAATATGGTGGATTTTGAGTCCTACAGAACCGCCTCTTTAGTTTTTCCAAGTGAGTGTATTTCTGATGCAATGTAAAAATGAACTGTGTTATTCAGTATTTACCATAGCAGTAACAGTGACTATGACTATGTTGCATCAGTAAAAGCCACTGTATCCATTTATGTTTATTATCATCATGAGTTGGGTTCCAGCCTTTTCTCATTGTGTTTCCTCAACTGCTTGATCTTTTCAGCTGAGGTCTTATGACTGAATTCATCATGTTTCAAGTTCACTTTTGTCATTTGAACCTAGAATTAAGTCCATGCATAACGTTTACCAAAACTGACACACTGCAAAATCAGATGTATTTCCAAGAAACTGAAAAAAAAAAAAATCTTACAAATTTCCTTCTGAAATACCCTGTTTAAGGATTAACTTTTTTTTTTTTTCACTTTATCCTACATGTTTTTGTTTTGTATTTTAAAGAAATAGCTAATACTAAAATGTTCAATGAAGTGACTGATGTGTTTTTTTCCAGATTTTTTTTTTGCAGTACATGTAGAAATTTTATGTTCTTATTCAGAACAAAGCCAAATCTTGCAATCACAAGAAACTACTTTCAAATTGTAACTATTATATAATGTTAGAAAAAATGTAGTGAAATGTGACACAACCCCTGTGTTTTGGGGTTTTCAGTCATGATTTGAGGATAACAGGCATCAGATGTAGAGCCACTCACAATTCAGCCTGCTTCCAGAAACATGTAAATTTATGTTTTATTTCTCTTATTTCTTTTCTAATCCTAAATGGGGAACAGGAAAAAAAAAAAAAAAAGCCCAGAGCGACTTCAAAAAGATTATTACAATTTTAGGAGAATAAAGTCCTGATTGATTCTCTTAACCACATTGAACACAGAACTTCCAACATATGCCTTTGTGCATTGTGTGTGTTACAGCAGCATGGAGTTTCTGCCCTGAGATACTGATTTGATGTTTTAGCATGTAACTCAGTAGTACTTGTTACTTACTTATTCAACGATAGGAAAGAAAATGAACTAATTTTCTTAAAATGTAGTGTTTTAATTGAATGCACCAAAACATTATGAACCATAATTCCACTGAATTTTTCAAAGTGCTTTCTGCAAAAGAGTATAACGACATTTGCATTTTACAAGGAAAGTGCATTAGCTATTTTTATATGGGAAAGAGAGGTTAATTCAATTCTGGACTGTAATGGAGGTTAAATGTAAAGCTTTAATGTTCTGGAGTTCATCCCAAAATAATAATTCTGCTAATGAAATAACTCATTTGTAATTCAACCAGACAAAATGGAAACGTTTTTGAAGCTGTGTCTAGAAGAACTGACTGCTTTACACTTATAAACCAGCTTAAATCTCAGCACTCTTTGGACAATGAAGCGTGTTTTAGAATTGTGAGGGTGTTTAGATACCCTCCTAAACACCATATATTTAAAAGCATGTCCTCGGATTACTTTATAGTGATGAATTATTATTTTTTGATGGACCACTTACAGATCTAATATGTTCCCTAAAAGTACATGGTATGATGACTGGCTAATGCTGAACAATCTTTCCTGAAGTAATTCTGGTTGAATGGGTTATTACAAAAAATATGCATTGCAGATTTAGATCTTTTTTCTGTTCACAAATCATTTGTGAACAATTTCTGAGCACAGGAGCTTGTATATTATTCATAAATGCTTATTGGATAGTTTGGATTAAATAATAGTCAGACTATAGATTGACTGTGATCTATTGAGCTATTCAATAGCTAGATTGTTTTCTGTCACATGGTTTTTGATGGTGTGTCAAAATCATGGAAGGCAAGTAGTACGTAACAAACACTTTTGTTCGTGCATGGAAGCCCTGGGTTTCATGATGTTATGATTATTTGGGTGAAAATCTGTCCTTCCTGAAAAACATTTGTGAACAAAAAGTTGTTCACAAATTTGCAAACAACTGCTGGTTTATGGAGAAAGTATAAACATGCCTGAATTTGACAGTGTTTTGATATAAAAAAGAATGCTTAAAAAAACCCCCAAAAAAGTGTTTCTGCAATGTTTCTCCCCAAAGCAAAACCGAAATTGCCAAATTTGTTGTAAAGTCTTTTTCTTCCTCCCTCAGCTCAACTCCACATGCCAAAAAAGGCCACAAACCAAAACCAACCAAACAAAATCAAAACAAAGAGAGCCCAATCCAGGTTATAAATCAAAGGTGCAGACTGATGTCTCTAGAAAAAAAACAAAAACAGGTTTTTGGACAAATCTCAATACAATGGTGGTTTCATCAATGAAAAATGCTCAACATCTTAATAAGTGTCAGGTGCACCTCAAGGGAAACAATTCCTGGTAAATCTGGGATCATAATATATGTACCATCCAGGCTGCAGCACTCTCTGCCCACATGGTTGGTGGTGTTCCAGGGAAAGAGGGGTCATGCTGTGATTTTGGAGGGGAGCATATGCCCGTGCTCTGCCCTTGTGGCTACATCTTATCCTGGGTGAGTGACTAGGGGTCAGATATTGATAACTGACTTCCCAAATTCTATTCTCTGGTTTGTGAAAGGTTAAAGAAATATAAGGATTTAAACCAAATTGCCTGAAAATATTACACTGCTTTTCTGAATATTCTGAAGTCTGGGTTTTTTCCCTTCCCTTTGCCTGTCAGATGTCTCTGTGACCAAACACTGTATTTCTCTGCTTGCAAGTCCCTGCTCTTCCTCTGCTCTTAGTCCTTTCAGTAGTAGTATTAGTGGTGATATATAGCTGTGATACATCACTTGGTCTAGTAAAATACACCACTTCTTATAATCCTTGCCTCACTTGAATGGTATTCAGAGTCTTAGGTTTTAAGGGCAGAAGAACTTGTTAGACAATCCAGCCTACAAAGGAGATTTTGTGTACCTGATCTGGATATAACCTGTGCCTACACATTTTAGAGTGCCTGATTAATGACCTGTCTAACATTCAAGTCTAAACACTCTGCCTGGTCAACAGAGAGTAATGGAGGCTTCTCTCCAGAGGTGGATACTCTGCCTAGCTGTAGATATCTGATTCAGATGGACAAACTCTTTCCAAGAGCCTTTCAAAGATGATTAGATTTTTTTTTTAATTTTGTAAAAAGTGTGTCCACCTTCCCTATATTAGGAAGGCTGTTTCATCAGGCTTGATTTTATACATAAATTTAGGCGTGGACTAAAATACTTATGCTAGATGACTCACTTTGTACCTTGATGAAGTGGGCAGCTTTCTGTATTTCTCATCATTCAAAGTTCAATAAATTACTAGAAGTAAAGCAAGGAGATCTGATTTGAGTAGCCATGGGGTTAGAGCAGGTTTCAGGCCTTCAAGCCTTCTTCCTCCTGAAAGCAGCACAGGATCTCTGCTCCCTCTGCACAGTGCCTGATGAACTGACACTCTCCACAGACAGCAGCAGCAATCTCCCTCCTGCAGAAGCAAAGCAGAGCTGGGCATCTGCTGTTGGAGAAGCAATGGGATAGGAAGGCTGCTGCCCAAGCCAGAGAGCCAGTCTTTTGTAAGATAAGTGCTGCAGGCCAAATAGAAATTTCCTATGGATCTAAGTCCCAGGCTGGCTATTATCTGAACACACTGATTTAAAAAAAACAACTTCTCTGTCAAAGCAATGTGTTCCACAAAGACATCTACTCATGATCTGAAGAGATCAAGAGATGAAGATGGATTTTCTTTTACATTTTTTTCCCAGTGTCTAATCGCTCTTGCAATTACAAATTGCTGCATGATTTCATATTTGGCTTCATTTTTAGTTTTGCTTCTTGTTATATGTGTCTTTGTCAGATTAAAGAACTCTTTAGCGCTTCCTATTTTCTCCCTTTGAAAGTATTTAGACACTGCAATCAAAGTCACTCTCAGCCTGACCTCTCAAAAGCTAAACAGCTTGAGCTGTTAAAGTTTTTCACTTTAAAACATTTTCTTCAGCTCTCAAAGTCAATTTTTAATGACCTTTTTCTTCACCTTCTTCTGTTTTCTGATGTCCTTCTCAAAATTCGGCCACCAAAACTGTTGTCAGCATACCAATACCAGTCCTACTTCTGCTGCTTACACATCCAGAGATTAGAATAACCCATTTTCCTACAACACTACCCAAGGAGCATGTATTGAATTGTTTATTGGCTATCCTCGCAAAAGCCATTTTGAAGTGATGTCTTTCCCTGATGCTGCTCCCCACTGCTCTATGGGTGGCACATGCACTCTGGTCAGTGGCAGGCATGGCTGGACAAGCGGCTGAGCAGCAGCCTGTTTGCACACAACCAGCTGCTTTTATCATAGAATCATAGAATGGTTAGGGTTGGAAGGGACCTTAAAGATCGTCTAGTTCCAACCCCCCTGCCATGAGTAGGGACACCTTCCACTAGACCAGGTTGCTCAAAGCCGCATCCAGCCTGGCCTTGAACACTTCCAGGGAGGGGGCATCCACAGCTTCTCTGGGCAACCTGCTCCAGTGTCTGACCACCCTCACAGTGAAGAATTTCTTCCTAATATCTAATCTAAACCTACCCTCTTCCAGTTTAAAGCCTTTACCCCTTGTTCTGTCATTAACTGCCCTTATGAAAAGTCCTCCCCCAGATTTCTTGTAGGCCCCTTCAGGTACTAGAAGGTTGCTATAAAGTCTCCCAGGAGCCTTCTCTTTTCCAGGCTGAACAGCCCCAACTCTCTTAGCCTGTCCTCATGGGAGAGGTGCTCGCGCCCTCAGATCATCTTCGTGGCCCTCTTCTGGACTCATTCTAACAGGTCCATGACTTTCTTGTGTTCTTTTATCCCCTTTTTCCTCTGTTTGCCCACACTTGTTCCCCTAAACCACCATGATCCTTCCCTTTTGCCCTTTTAGGTCCTTGTCCTAAATATCCCAAAACAGGACTTGTGCACTCCCTAAATGGTCCTCCCTGGCATCACACAATCAGCTCATGCCTCTGTAGGTTCCTCAGCCCATGAGGTGACCTGTGGAGAGCCACTCCTGATGGTTTGTCTGGGAGTTGGTGGGCCAGTGCCTCTCCTGGGACAGCATCAGGAGGAGATAGGGCAGGGGGCTCTGGTTTGGTATTGCGGGCCCCCAGCCATTGCTCCTCTGTGCTTTTGGAGTTGAGCCTTAATCCCATAATCTCTCACAAAATACTTCTGATTGCATCAGTGTTGATAGATATGGATTCAATACTGCCTCTTTATTTTTCCTTTACTTTTTGACATTGTTAGTATGATTTATATTAACTAGTATTTAGTTGCATATGTGTTGTCATTTACTATCTATTTGCTAGGTATCTATTCATGCATGTAACATCCCAAGTTTGTGGTCAAGTTTTCTTTACTGTGGAAGTGAAGCTTTTAACTAATTATTTTTCAGAAGCTTAACTTTTCACTTGTATTTTTGGAGCTTCCTTTTAGTTTTGTTTATACTTTTCTTGGCTTTTGGAAATTAACACTTTGGAAGTACTGCCTGTCTATCTGCCTGCCTACAAAGCCCTTTGAGACTGTCCTCTCTTTGCTCATTTTTAAACACAATTGGATTGCTATCATTGATCTTTAGATAACTGCGAACTTCCAGTCTAATGATTCAGTCATCTGCTTTATTATAAAATAGTTACCTCATACTGGGTGGAGCATGCTTTGGTTTTAGAAAAGAGATAAGCATTGTATCAGAAGCTCTAACAATGATTTACTATTAGCTGATTGAAACCTGCAGCATACATCTGCTAAGCTGAAGCCTCCAAAAAGATATCTTTCCCCACATCACTAACAAGCACTTAAGGATCAGTTCATCCTATCCTGTAGTTTGATTTGGTGGTCTGCAACAACCCCTCATCAGAGCTGCCTCTTGGGTTTTGTTAGTGAACCCATTGATCCATGTATGTTTAAGGTCCTGCTGGTCTGAGTTATCAATAACTCCAGAGGAAGTAATTGCCTTCTAAAATGAGCACCCTTCCAACATCTTTTTCTTACATAGCCTTTCCCAAACAGATTATAGGCTGTGATTTTAGCATTCTGGACATGAAAATAGTCCCGCCAGGTTTCAGTAATGTCGATTGTATTGAATTTCTTCTCATCAACAACAATTTTCAATTATTTTTGCTTACTATCTGGATTTATAGAGAAGGTATAAAAGTAAGAAAAAAAAATATTATTTTCATTTTCTTTGCCACATTACTTCAAAATGTTTGAAATAAGCTGGATTTAAGTTGCATGAATTTTTTTCTACATATCTTTCCTTGCATGTCTAGTTTTCAGACCTTTTTGAATCTTTCAGATAGTTTCTAATTTACCTTACGTCTGTGACTTAGGCCATATTCTCAGTATGACTTTTTCTTCCAGGGGAATGCATCCTGCTACTCCACTAAGTCCAGACTATCTGCTTCATAATTCCTGTGCACATAACAATCTTAAGCATTTTCTACCTTTTTTCATGCCCTAGGATTAGAAATATCTCAGAGAAGATCACTTAAGCCTATCTCCGTATCACCTCTTTTCCAAGATTCGGACAGCTTTCCTAATAATATGTGTAATTGTACTGATGCCAACAAATTTCTGGCTTCTAGTCCTTACCTTTGCATGAACTGGTCACTTTTCTCAATGCAATGATACCGATGAGGTCTGTTTTCATTTCAGAACTGACAGTGCAATACAAGAACAATCAAGTACAAACACTCCCATGTTCTGTCTTTTCATTAAGATGCCTAGCTAGTTTTATTCAGAGCATTTGATAATCTTATAATATCTATGAATTAGGTTGAATGCTTCCAGAGAATCTTTCTCTTTCTTGATAACAGAACTAGTAGATGTACTTTTGATTTCTGTAGTTTGCCCTAAATATATTAGCTGTCTTTTAGGAGATAAGAGCTGATTTGAAAAAAACAAGAAGACATGGCCAGTTAAGAGGACCACAAGAAATTTCACAATACAGAAGATGGAGGACTAAATGGGAGAGGGAGTGCAGTTTGTCATATAAAACAGGAAAAAAAAAGAAAGAAAAGATCTGAGATATTTATTTCTTTATGATTATATTAATTGCTAGTCAGTGCAGATATGCTTAATATGACCCCATTCAGATTTCTGTATTAAAGATATTTGCATCCAAATCAGACTTCCTAGGCTCCCTCTGTGGTCAGCAGAGATAAATAGGTACTTCTAGAGCATGATTGCTCTCATCCTAAAGAGGAAGTCTGTATTTCAACAGGTAAGCTGAGTCTTAAAAGCACCCATTTCTCTTCATGACTACCTTACTTGTGAACACTGGGGTTTTAAAAGTAGATGAGATTAATCCTACCTTAGCTCATTAATGTCAAGCCACTAAATTTTGGGCAAGAGTGGTGCTAGCTAATCACCTTTTCCTTAAACATTTAAGTTCCCTGGGAATTTCCCCAAGAGCAAAGCCTCATAAAAGTAAAGATTGCTCAGCTGCTAAGATTTATCAATGCTATAGGTATGTCCCTGCCTGTTTTCTAAATGATCATAAAGTTAGTGACTTAAAATCATAAATTGCATAGTTATCTCATGCATAGCTTGTATTTTATTGGTTTGTCTTAATGCAAAGTGCAAATTTAGATTATTAATATATTCCTGGTTTGTATTGGCTACATTTATTTTTCTAAGTGAACAAAAATGTCTGTAGGAGAGCCTTCAGACTTAAATTCTTCTAAAGAATTTATAGTGCCTAATATTACAGTAATTTAAATTTTAGTTTCTGGATTTTACCTGTTTCTAGCCCATAGGTGAACCATGTTCTGTGCCAGCTTACTTACCAACCTATAAACATGAAGCAGGCAATGTAGCAGGGACAAAGAGTGCACATTAAAATAATGTCTCACAGCAGTATCATTTCTAGCTGGGGAATTCATTGTCAGAGTTTTTACAACTTTCTGTAAATCTCTCAGAGTTCTTTCTCTTGAAGCAGCTTTTTCTTCCTGGTACTGCATGAAAGTTGGCTCTGTTTTGAGTTACTAAGTTCCTCTTCTTTTCTGAGAGTTAAAAAAGGACCCTTAGCCTGGGTTAGACAACTCAGTTGCCTACAGGACAAATTAGATAGCCTGTGGAGATAGGGCACTAAGTTTTATAAGGCATCTCATGGGGAAGAGAACATGGCATCTGTCAGCAGCCTGACATACTGTAAGCATGGGCTGAGAAAAGGCTCTTGGAAAGACTGTGAGAATGAAAAGAATATTATAAGGTGCCAGCAAAGCTGGTTCATACTATTTAGCTTACCTCAAGCTAGCCATAACCTGTTGACTTTCAGTGTGTTTATATTTCTCTGCTGGGTCACCCCTGGGGGCTACCATGGTGACAATGCTTCCAAGTATCTGCTTCAGAGAAATCTTTTAGGCACTTCCTGAACACCTGAGCTAAGGCTGTCCTAATCATCACAACAAGTGCTTATAGCTATAAGCTCACCAGCTCTCATTCATCTCCCAGATTCACCTGTATCTGACAACCCACACAGGGCTGGGAAGCTCATATGCACAGCTTTAGCCTCCTGAATGACTTTTTGGGTATAGTGTGCCCCCTTTTGTCCTTCTTTTGGATTTCTGGATCCAAGCACACCAGCAGGACCCAAAGATGTCTTGCTTTATTTTTGAAAGAAACAAGATGAAGGAAAGGAATAACAGAGTAGAGGTTGGGACAAACAAAGGTG